>NC_142928.1:44942292-44994792 GCF_046866305.1 Octopus bimaculoides
CATGATCAATGGCTTCATTTTGTTGTTGACATACACGACATGTTGGGCTGCTGCCGTTGTTTAATATGTTGGCCTGGTAGTTTCTTGTAGGTAGGCATTGATTCTGGGCTGCTCTGATAAACACTTCTGTTTCTGATTTGAAGCCAGAATACACTAACCATTGACGGGTATGGGCTTTGTCAGCATCGACACTATCATTATCTTTAGGTATTTGCCATTGAAAGGTTTTTCTTGCCAGTTATCAGTCAGAATATCTAAGGCAGCAGTTTTAGCATATGTTTTCGTACACTTAGCCTTTTCTGTGCTTATTTCTAGTACGTTTAACTCTGGAATTTATTATGTTTGGAATTCATTTAGGTAATCGTTTGCCTGTTTTGTCACTGCATATGTTGCTTTCATGTCATGTTTTGAGACAAGTTTTAACATCCAGTCCTCAGAGTTTTTCAGGTAGGTGTCTAGGCCAATTGTGACAATCTTCATTGTTGATTCCAGTTGTAAATGTCCACGGCCACTATCTCTTCTTGGCAGGTAAAGTCGTTCTATTTCTGCTTTAGGGTGGTGCATTGCCACATCACGTTAATCGATGCATGTAATATTTTTTGTTGTTACGAAAAGGTATTAATATTTTCTTGTCTTATCTATTTATTTACCGCATGTCATTCATTATTTTATCTATTATGATACTAACTTTGAGATGTCTATTAATTTTCTAATTCATTTCATTTCTTCTTTATGCTTTCCAATTTTTAGTCTGGACGCACTTTCTCCATCACAGATAATTTGCCATATTTCGTGGTAGGGAGATATATATTTACTAAAGTCGAATTCTATTCTTATGTCCTCACTTCATATTCACAGGTATTTTGCCTCTGCCTCGAATTAATTTTCGTTCTTAATAATATAGGGGGCCGATACTCCACCTCCTTTAGCTATTGATATTTTTCCTTAGCATTTCCTAAACTCAAATATATGTGACAAATATTTCTTTTGAAATAGTTTGCTCTATACTGATGTTTACATACTTCAACATGAGTTCCGTGTTACACCATTCCATACTTTCATCTTCTTTTGAATATCCTGAAGTACTTGATATCCAAGTGTATGCAGGAACGCATCAAAGCTATTAATATAACTTTTGATCTGATTCTCCCTACACTAGTTCGTATGGGTGTGCAGAGATTTCTTTTGGTGATATGCGAAATATCATAAATGAGCTTCATATGTATATCATCAGCTGGAATATGTGTTGTAGTGTCAGATTGGGATTGTGATGGTATTTTTTTTTATTAAGAGATCCACTATTAATTATGTAAGAATTATTCGTCATTTTATGAGTTCTTATCATTTTAGACAGTTTATTATATCGTGTGGATTTTGATAAGTTCTATTGTGATTCGTGTTCTAAAATAGTGAATTTTAGGTGAGATTTGAAATAGTATAATATTTTGGGAGGTACTTATAGTTTGTGGTTTCTAACGCATGTGCTCCAATGTGTCGGAATAATGACGACGTTCATGATGGTGAGAAGATGAAAGACAAGAGCATATGAAGAAGAAAAGTAACATATGAAATATAAGATTATGAGGAGGAAGAAATAGAAATAGAATATAAGAAAATAAAATAAAGAAAGTAAGGAAGAAGAAAAAGTAGTAATAGGCGAAATAGAAGATGAAAAAGAAAAACAAAATAATTGTTTTCTCAAAATGTGCAATACGATTTACTATGTGCTATTAGGTATATTATTTAAATATATCATATTTCTACTAGCCGTATATCATGTAGATGATATAGTGCCATCACTGTTAAGATATAGCTTTGAGTTTCGATTACCAGTCTTGGAAAAAATAATATTTCAAAAGTCAGCAAAAATTCAGAAGCTAAGTACGTAAGTACAATGGAACCGCTGCTAAAATTGAGTACTTGTAATGAAAATAAATGCATCATAAATATTGAAAAATGTCATTGAGATAATTGCACACGAAAAAATGGAAGGAATTTGTTATTTTACACTTTCGGACATAAACAGCTTCATGCACTTAAACATGTTTCCACGTCACTAGGTGAAAGTAATATCAGCATTGACCTGAAGTCAATCTTTATATTTATGTAGATTTATACTAAATATATCTTTATGTATTTGTGTTGCACGATACCTGATATGAAGTCATGTGTTGAAACAGATAGTGTTGTATTTCCGGACAGTCATTTTTTTTTCGCCAAATAAACACATGCACTATATATTCGTTCTTCACTCGTTTATTACTGTACTTATTCAAATTCATGTCCTTTGTCAGGAATGGAATAAGTAGAGCGAGAATACACACGAAGACGGAAAGTGTCACTGAGAAGGTCACAGATGTGTGACAAAAGATTTACGGACAATAGACATGAGTTAGTATAAGAACAGTAATAAACGAGTGAAGAACAAATATAAAGTACGTATGTTTATTTGGTAAATTAATACTACCATCCCGAAATACAAAAAAAAACTAAATATAGTTATCTAGAAACAGATAATTAATTTCTGATAGTGTAATATACATTGATTGATGAAATATAAACAGTATTTTACGACAAGACCATTTGGTGAGCATAACTCTATCTGATTATGTAACAATATATTACAATATAAGGAAGTGATCCTTCCGTAAAGCATACTTCCATCCATATATACACATAAACATATAGGTATCTACTCTCACCCTTACGCATACATACTTATGTAATGCATTGAGATAACTGTATGAAAAATTGAAGTATAAACCTATTTTCAGAAAAAAATAAGTTTTTGCAATGAGACTTTGCGACAGAAGTAAAGTTAAACATGCAGAGCTACTTTATATGAGGAATCTTTACTAAATCACTGCTGCTTCAAGATATTTCCCCTACCCCATATTATTAAAGAAGTGTAGATTAAATATATGGTTGCGTTAATGACAAAATGGATGCAGCAAAGTATGCGTTGAAAGCAATGGAAACATGAGGGATATAATTTTATATATGTACCGAACACCTTTACGTATCAAAACGTATAGATGTGTTTGTATCATCTCAAAATGTACGAAGATCTTAGTCACTTTTCAGTTTCTTGATGTACTGTAAAATGATCCAATTACTCACGCCATGTCAACCCTCATATTTCCAGCTGTTATGCATTAGAAGTTTAGTGAAGCATCAAATAACTTCATTATACATCTTACCACTGTCAAGTTTATTCTTCCTATTACTGCATTCTCAGCCTGAGCTTTCCATTCAAGAGCCTCTTTTTCATATTATTCCAGCTCTCATTCTGAATATATTTTGCAGCTTGAATACTCTTATTACCCCTTGCAATTGCTTTTTCTTTTTTCTGTCATGTTTTTTTGAAGAATGTTCATATAGTTAAGATAAATCTGAATACGAAACGTTCAAGTTACTGCTTAAGAATATTTAATGGATAATACTCAAAATTTTCTCACAACCTTTTCTTATATCTGAGCTGTAGAGTGTAGAGTACGCAGTGAAGATGGTTAACAAACTAGTCTAGCAGATATTTTAGAATTTGCTGTTCAGTTAACCTAGCGGAAGAAGATCAACCAAATTTACGATAACAGGTGTATTTTGGAAAATCCGATACTCGAGTACTAGGTTATGCATTCTACCTTGTCCGTTTTCCAGCGTTCTTCCTAGCGGCAAAGCGAAAACGTATACATTCACTGAAGCTTTACATAGCCTCGTACAGTTATTGATGCTTTGTTGTGCCAATATTTCCAGTCTATAATTCTACCTTTACAGAGCTTAAGTTAACTAGAAAATAATACTATTGTATTACATAAGGTTGAGGAGGGTATTGAATTTAACCAAACCCAGGAGGATACAGGTAATACCGAGTAAGTGCTGTATACCGACTAGTTTGCCCCAGTCTTTGTATGAACAGGATTGGGTATTATAAGTCGTGTATTAGCGTGTGTGTATGTAAATATATAAAAACAAAAAGATAAACAGAGCAAAGGTAAGGTTGGAGAAGTATTTTATGGAGACAGAAAAAATAAAGTAATCTATTATTATATCCATAGGCGGATATTTTTAGTATGAAGTGGTAAAGAGTGCGATGTGCTGAAAAAAGACAGAACAGTACTTGAAGTGTAGCTTCATTCTGGTGGTGAATATCCGTCTAGAAATCCGTGCAAAGTAATTCTTGTGTGGATAATCCGGAAATTTATGTTGTAGCGAAAGTTGATATAGCATAGATAACAGAGGTACATATATTCCACATTGCGATGGATTTTTGCTTGTTTACTTGAAGAATGGCCAAGTCAAGTGAAAAGTGAGCGGTAATCAGGTCAAGTCATGAAGACAGAATGTGAAAGGGGATAGAGGAGAGATAGAGGCGGAAGATGGTAGAGATATATTTTCAAAATATATCTCTACCATCCTCCGCCTCTATCCCTCCACCTATGGATATAATAATAGATTACTTTATTTTTTCTGTCTCCGATGAAGGGAAATACTGGATCTTCCCAGAAACAGCTGTAAGACTCTATCCATAAAATACTTCTCCAACCTTACCTTTGCTCTCTTTATCTTTTTGTTTTTATATATTTACATATACTATTGTATTACAATAATATTTATAATTTTTATATAAAACTATTTCACAGATCTCTGTTCTCTTTATGGTTAGGCGTTCAGCCGAATATACTGTCATTGATGTAGAGGGTATTTTAAAATTTCGCCTTCTGTGAACCTACCTGAGGAAGAGCAACCAAATTTACGATAACAAATGTATTTTAGAAAGTCCGATACACGAGTACTAGGTCATCCATTCTGGGTTATCCATTTATCCGGCGTTCTTCCTCCAGGTAAGGCGAAAAGTTTTCTTATGTTCGCCACTCGAACACGTCTTTGCCTGTATACATTCAGTGAAGCTTTACATAGCTTCGTACATATATCGACTGCTATTTCCAGCAAACATTGGTGCTTTGTTGTGCCACTATTTCATATATGTGTGTGTGTATGTGTGTGTGATGAAGGAAAATGTTCTCTATGTGGCTTGTGTGTTTTCTTTACTCTGGTTATTATTTTCTTGTCTACGTTTTGTTTGCAATGTCCTGTACCCAGATATGCACCTATATGTACAGGTAGACGTAGGTATGCACATACATGTACATATATATGCATAAACTCATTTATTATTTGTTTTACATGATCGAACGCCTGCGTCATCCCTGTTGTAAGTAGTGTTTTCAACTTTATATTTTCTGACGTGACCCTATCACTTTCTCTTTCTCTATCACTTTTTCCCTCTCTAGTTCTTCCTCTGCGACTACTACGTATCTCTCTTTACCCCTCTCGTTCTTCCTTCTGTTACTACTATATCTCTCTCTTTCCCCTCTCGTTGTTCCTTCTGTCACTACTATATTTCTCTCTTCCCCCCTCTCTCTCTCTCGTTGGTCACCTATTCTTCTACTTCCTCCCCTTGTTTCTCCCTCTACCACTCTCTCTCTTCCTTACCCCTCCTTGGTCACATGCTTCCGGTCACTAATCCTTTTCTTCCTTGGCTATCGCCGAGCAAACACGCGAACTTACTTCGTCCCGGCTTTCAGTTCGTGCCTCACAGCGTTCATATACACATAATTTTTCACGTCTGGCTGCATAGCCTTTTCTGTTTGTTTTCCTGTCTTGTTTTTTGTCCGCCACTACACTCCTCCATGGCACAGGTTTAATTTGTGTAACAAATTTAATTTGCGGTCCATGGGAAGAGCCATTTTTACGATGCGTCTTGCCCAGCTCTTCGAAACGCCGGTGTTAAAATGGGGTTAGCTGATGAAGGAAAATGTTCTCTATGTGGCTTGTGTGTTTTCTGTACTCTGGTTATTATTATTTTCTTGTCTACGTTTTGTTTGCAATATCCTGTACCTATATGTACCTATATGTACCTACATGCACCTATATGTACAGGTAGACGTAGGTATGCACATACCTGTACGTATATATGCATATACTCATTTATTATTTGTTTTTTATATATATATATATATATATATATATATATATATGTGTGTGTGTGTGTGTGTGTGTGTGTGTGTGTGTGTGTGTGTGTGTGTGTGTTTGTATGTGTGTGGGTGTGTGTATATATATATATATATATATATATATATATATATATATATATATATATATATATATATGTAAGAATGTGTGCATGTTGTTCGCATATGTGTGATGGCAATTAAAATGATTTGACGTATCTCATTTTGATTATGATAGAAATTATAGAGGGGAAAGAGTTATTGATGATATTAAAAATCAAACATTACGACTAAATTTTGGGAAAACAACTTGTCATCTACGATAGTGAAAACAAAAGTATCCTTAATGGTATTATAGTATTTCCACAAAAAAAAAAGCATTTCAAGAAACGAAGAAAAAGCAAGCATAGCATATTGAAGTGTTATAAAGACAAAATAAATCTAACGTTGACATTGACAATAATAACGCCAATAACAAAACATATAGTACTTTAGTTATACGACACAATAAGTTATCGGTTTTTGTTCTTCTTCATATATTTTTCACAGGATTAAAGATTTAATATTCTCAGTTATCCTTCATGCACATATACACATACACGCACCGACACATACGTATGCACATATATAAATGTCTTTGTATATTCGTGTGTGTCTATGTAAGTGTGTGAGCCTGCATGTTTGCGTGTGTGTGTTTATTAATTCATTTGCTTTTATTGTTTACGAATATTCTAAAATTTATTTGCAGAGCCAACAATATTTGTAAAAGTATTAGCGATAGCACGTCGCGTTTTGTCTGAAGAATTTGTTTACTCATATTTTGTTAAATGTTTATTCATTTTTTACTTACATATATGAAAGCAAGAAATTAGTGTAAAAGAAACAGATATATATATGATGATATTGCAGGAATATAGATATTTATCTAAGTAATACTATTTCATTTTATATACAATCAACCTAATTTATGCACGGGTGAATTAAGTGTGTGCTAAACTGAATGGTTCATGTATAATTCTTTTAGCAAAGTTATTATTAAAGATTTCCTTCACTATAATGTACAATGGAAAGATACACAGAGACATATATATATATATATATATATATATATATATATATATATATATATATATATATGTGTGTGTGTGTGTGTGTGTGTGTGTATGTGTGTGTGTGTGTGTGTGTGTATGTATATATATATATATATATATATATATATATATATATATATATATGAATGTTATGTAACGATTGAAGGAAGTGTTCAATACGAAACTAGAGAGAGGTAGTATATTTAAGACTGGCCAATGACATGTTATCTTCAGTTGAATCTATCATGGCGGTAATTTTCGTTTTCACAAAAATCAGTCTGCTTCGGTAGACGGTTTTTATATATACAGGCATGTCTATGTGGTAAGAAGATTGCTTCCCAATCACATTGTTTTGAGTTCAGTCCCATTGCATGGCATCTTAGGCAAGTGCCTTCTACTATTGCCTCGGGATGACCAAGGCCTTGTCAGTGGCCTTTGTGGAGTGGAACTGAAAGAAGACCGTCATATATATAAACAAATATTTAAATTGCTGCAGCTTCAAAATGTTGGTAATCCTGGGGCTCCATCGTTGATATATGTATAGAATATATAATAATAATAATAATAATGATAATAATAATAATAATAATAATAATAATAATAATAATAATAATAACATATATATATATATATATATATATATATATATATATATATACACTCCGATCTAAAACGACATTTATATATAAACAGTTGAGTGAAAAATGATGAACTAAGCCAAGCCAGAAGGGAGCCCACAAATCAACGCTTGTATGGTTCCTTGTGCATCAGATTGGGACCAATGCTCCCCCATCAATGGCAGTTATATTTTATGAATATATACTTTGTCTAATACTAGATATATTTGTAAACAAAGCATACGGCTTTGTATGTTTTGGACATAGAGCAACTATGGAAGGCTACTAGAGCGACTATATAATAACAAAACATAATAATATATAAACTCCGATTTTAAGCGACATTAATATATGAAAAAATGACCGAAAAATGATGAGCCAACTGAAGCCTGAATCGAACCCATATATGGGTTGATCTCTGTAAATTATAAAGCGTTTCGTAATGTTTACAAACATTATATATATATTCCCCCATCACCGCTTAACAACCAGTCAGTGTTGGTGTGTTTACGTCCTCGTAGCTTACGGTTCGGCGAAAGAGACCCATGGAATAAGTACTAGGCTTAAATATAAGTCATGGAGGCTATATCAGCGGAAACGTTGTGCTAACAGCAAACAAGATGAGGACAAATATCCGTCAAATGTAAATAACGTAAATAATTCTTCATCACTTAAATATAGAAGTTTCATCCGTCGTCCCATGAGAATCTTCCTCCCCCATGGAGTCTCGTTCCATTTTGTATTGACTTTGTGCTCTGGGAAATATTTATAATATATGGCTTGCATAACAAACACGAAAAACTCTAGTTTCATGCCAATGTTTGGTGTGGAGAGACATTTCGGCCAGTCCTGTCTAAAGATTTTCTGTCCGCTTTGTGGAAATTCAGACCGGAGAGATTTGGGGTGCTTCTCTTAGGCTGTATGACTCTAGCTACTTTTGGTCCAAACGTAGACAGTTCTATAATGTTGTGATCCTGAACTAATATCGACGTTATTTTCACATTATAAATGATGTCCATATTGTTTGTGAAGCAGTGATCCAATATGTTATTTGCCGTGTATGGTCGGAACACAATTTATTCCATGAATAAGGCATTGGTGAGGTTGAACAGGGACTCCACCCGTACCTATTTGAAATGAGTCATTCCTGAAAGCATGAGGACCTCGGACCATTTGACACTGGGGAAGTTGAAATCACCCATAAGAAACACGCTCAAATGGTGTTCAATGGTATATATATATATATATATGTAATTTCTCATTTATTTACGATTGGTTTACGCTACTGAAGAGTGGGAGACGTTTTAAATATCGTAAACCATGAAATCTTGAGATAAAGTTTTGTCCCCAATATTTTATAACTCCTTTCTGTCTATATTCCTCGCATTCAAACTTGTGGTAATGGAGTAATGACTTCAGTCGTTTGTAGACCATTCGGAGTCTATTTCCAGCGTTCAGGCATTGTCGTTTTCAGCGCCCTTATTACAATAATATGTTATAATTTTACTTAAATGTAAATTAACCAATTATCTTGTAAGTACGCTGGCCACTCACAAGAAGGGAGACCAAAAGGAAAGAATTTTATAATGTTGATGTTTTACATGAGGGAGATGGAATTATAAAAGAGGCTGGTAAAAACGGAGGGGTTAATACGAGTTAAATTGGATTCGAACATGTTTCATAGAGATCAGAAAGCAGTGTCATTAGATAAAGACCGAATGGAAAGGATGGTAGAGTTGTTTCCTAGAAGTATGATGAGATCAGGAGTTATATGTCCGTTATGAGAGTCTGCCTAATGTTGTTGAACTGGAAGATTTGACAGAGCTTATAAAAGACGAGAAATTAAAAAAAGAAAAACGATTAAAAACTCTATAAAAGAACAATTAAATGAATCTGCGAGCTTTGGGGGACTCGTAAGCCATTCCATTTTTTTTCATTATAAATATTCCATTTCATATGCATCATTCGTTATATGTACCCCACGTTTTGTGTTGTCTGTCCTTGTAATGTCTCTTCTTTTTTTCGGGCTATATGCCTATAATAAAGATAAATAGTACGCTGGCCACTGTCTACCAAATCCACTCAAGAAGGTTTTGGTCGGCTCGACTTTCGTAGAAGTCATTTGCCCAAGGTGCCACACAGTGGGACTGAACGTAGAACCAAGTAGTTGAGTAGCAAGCTTCTTATCACACAGCTACATAAGTATTTTTCATCAATAATGTGATGAAAAATACTCTTTTATCAAGCTTAACCAATCTTACATGTGATTATTGTTGTCTTCATTCACCAAAGATGCTAAACATTCACTATAAAAGACACGATTCAAATATTTACAGTTTCTCCTTCAGTATAGTTAACGCATTTATCATATAACATAATAATGCATGCATTACCCCTCCTACGTATACTGTTGTTCAAATATCTGTATTAATTTGTATCAAATTGCTATTATCTGGAACGTGTTACCGTAAGTCAATAATGACTCCCTATGTATTCATGTGATTGCATGTATTTATTTATATCCATACTAATATCTATTAATTTCTATTTGCTTTCGCGATATACTCCTCTGCCTATTTATGCTACATGTATTCAAATATTAACCACTGTGTGAGATGACCAATTGTTCGATTCTCTTGTAAGTTGACCCTATTTCGTATATTATTTAATTTGACGGAACGTTATTGATTACAGAATATGTGCTTTATATTCTAATTTTTAACGTTTGTAATGAAGGAAACCATACAGTAACAGAATATACATTCTGCACAATATAGGTACTTATCTGCGTGTATCTTCTGAATTTGGTTTTCTTTTCCTTTAATGCTTTAAATCGATTGTTTATTTCTACATTGTTTCCACCTTACAAATAATTAATGGAGAATGAAGTGGTTCAAGCCAACAATACATTTAGCTTTGCTTTGTGTCAGTGCAATGCTTCTAATGATTGACAATTTCGTATTTTACGGAGATGACTTTTCATGTTGTTATTGCACTTAACACTCAATATCTTTCCCTTTTCATTGTTTCGTCGCAAACTATCGATATTTTTTGTTCTTAATTTCATGACATTAAGACGAAATTGTTTAAATAAAATTTATCTTTTTTTATTTTCTTAGGTAGTTAATCAGCTTTTATTTTCAGACATTCTGAAAATACTTCTTAATAGTATGTCTACTTTGTACATTTGACTGAAAGTCTCATGCGATAAATATTAAAGGATTTTAAAAATTTTATATTTTCCTCAAATTGCGATTGCTTTATTTTTGGGTAATTTTTACATTGATTAGGAGATTTAGAGTAGCTTAACGACGGTTTGAGAAATGTCGATATGAATAATTACAACCAACCAAGTGATTTTATCGTTTATTTTTTTCAAGTACAAATTGCGAGTAACGTTTGCTTTCCGATATGCGCAGTCAAAAGAAATATTAATGTGTATTTTTTTTGTTAATTATACGAGCATTTCTTTAGACATATATTAATTCTGAACCGGCACACCAATCTTCAATACTTGATTTTTACGTAAACGAACTTGTGATTAGAAAGAGATTTATCTACTACTTTCTGCTGGCAATCAAACACATGTTAGTTGGAAATCTGAAATAGTTTCTCGTTCTCTAATTATCTGCATATTTCTTTCATGTGTCTCTTAATTTTCTTAATTTTTCCTTGTAATTTCCAATTCTTTCATAGTGAAATACAAAGGAATCTTTTTTCTTTTCGTTTTCTCATTTTCTAATAATCAAATTTCATTTCTGTAATTTGACGTATAATTCTACATAATAAGCATTATTTATCATCGTTCGTATACAAGTAACCTAAAAATTGAGACTTAATTGCACTCTGCATTTAACTGTATTTTAAAAAGTTATTAAAATGTGTCGCTATAAAAGCGATAATTCTGTCTTTTTTGATTTTTTAATATTGGCATTTCTGCTATCATCTTAATGATAGCAGAAACAGTTAATGTTTTCGTCTCATTTCGTCATGCTGTCTGATTTTGTATAGATATGTGAAGGGGATGTCATTTGCATTCCGAATGTACAGATCTCTCGTGACCAAATGTATATCGTATTACAGAACTTTTAAACAGAAATATATAATAAAGACAGACAGTAATCGAATATGTTATATTTCATTGTTGTCGGTCATATGTACTATGGATGTGATATACGAACGTATAAGGTGCGTTCAAAATGCATCCGTCTTTATTTTCTTGCCAAAAGTAATGCTGCATGGGTAAAATTTTTTCTGTTGAAGGTGACTCCACTTTTACTGCGCATATGTGAACATATTTCTGCTGCATCACTCCACGTTTGGCACGACTAGAAAACATATGTCTAGAGCGAGCTCTTTGGATTTCCGTTTTCTTGCAAGATGACCGGACGCATCGAGCAGAGACCATAAATTTATATTTCATTACCAGTGATAATGGCTTTCATGAAGACTGTATCATGTTTCCATACTTCAGCATGTCCTGAACGTTGTACATATGGAAGTGCTCCTGCTGCTCTACCAGCACCTTGGGTCGAATTTCACCGAGACTCTACATGCACAAACCCTCAGTTAAAATGGAATGCACTGATCCTGTACTTATTTCCACTTCGTAAGCAATGTCCTTCATTATTACACTACGGTCTTCCATGACTATTCACCAAACCTTTTAAATGGGCTCCTCATTTCGGCTTGTGGATGGCTTGCTTGAGCATACCTCGCTCCCCACAGAGGTGCAGCTATGCTGGAAGCTGTTGTACTACTCCTTGACCTGGGTTTTGACTATGGTGTCATGGTCAAAGGCTGCGTTTGGTGAAAACCAAAATCCGAGAAGCGTGCGCTACACGTCTAAACTCTAGTTGTAACAGCCGGGAGCTGATTAGGCTTACGGGTACAACCATGTTCATGCATGCGCGGAAAGTGTGTCTTATCTCTGACCCTAAAGATTTTGTCCGCGTGGAATTAGTTTTAGAGCGAAAAAATAAAGTCGAATACTTTTTGAACAGTCCTCGCATATATTTTGATGTAGGTGCTTCAATGATTCCTACATATATATGACAAATATCACACACACACGCGCGCACTCAATGATACTCAAATGCGCATATATTATGTGTGTTTGTGTGTATGTTTGAAGTCTGAAATTACTGTTTGTTTCAAAGTTGAAAAAAATTACTTCAAATACATCTCTAATGATCATAAGAATAGTGAAATATGGGTCACATGTGTTATATATATATATATATAAACTGCGTTCATTGCGAAATATTTCGCATTCCATTAGTTTCGACAACACGTATCGACCTACTGAAACGTACTTGACAAAATTTTTCATTATATTTTTTATATTTTGTGGATAAATATTTGGATCACTCTAGTTTTGAGATTAGTTAATTTAGCAAGAGTTGACATTGACGCAGCGGTGGTGGAGTAGGGAGAAGAAAGACATAGTAGTAGTGATAATGGTGCCATTTGAGTATGTTAGTGTTGACGTCGGAGCAGAATCGGTTGGAAACAAGAAAGGAGTGGTTGGTCACTGGTGGTAGTGGTGGTGAAGGAGGGAGATATAAGACGTGGTAGTTGGTCCGTCGCAAAGATAGTAGTGGTAACGGTGCTATTTGAGTTTGGTTGTGGTGACGTTAGGGCTAGGCTAGTGGGAGAAGGAGGAGGGAGTTCGTTGGTCACTGGTAGTATTGGTGGAAGTAATAGTAGATGATAGTAGTAGTGATTTTGATGGCGTTGCTGATGAATACATTGAGGTTAGAGTCTGAGGGTTTCCGTTTCTGTAGTCCTGAGTGTGACTGCCGCTGTTGCGATAGAAATTGTAATTGCGATAGAAATTGTAATTGTTGTTGTTGTGGTCACTGGTGTTATGGTTTTTGGTGCTGCTGTTTGTCTTGGGCTGTGGTAGGTGGAAAGATTTTAGTTAGTTTATCCACGTGGTTGATTATTGTACGATATGAAACCGAAATTTGTTTCAGTTTATTTTGAATTTGTCTCCCTTGACTATTACAAAAAAAGATTAACAACTTGCTCGGCAATCAAATCAAGACATCAGCCTTGGATATTTTTCTTTTGAGAACAAAATGTACCAGGCGTTGATGAGAATGACGATTTCGTTATCATACCATTTGCGATTGTTGGAGATTTGCTGAGTCGGAATTGTGATTTTTAAGTTGGCTTTTTGTATCAATCCAATAATAATAATATTAATAATAATAATAATAATAACTAAAGAAACGATGGCAATACTGTAATATTTCGATATATGACTTAATTTGTTCCCGGAGACGCTCGAAAAACGAGAACTCGTAAACCAGAGCAATAAATCCCCATAGTATCAATGGCAATGCGTTCGCAGAAAAAAAAATACCTATAAAATTTATAATACTCGTAGTTAAATAGCATTAAACAACAGTAGAACGTAATGAATATTTTATGTAAAGTAAAAACAATTTCAAGATCAGTTATAATTGAAATATTATTATCATGATCGCTTTCTGAATCGCTTTCACTCGCACTAAACCCACGAACACCACACCTGTAGATGCGATTGCCGATTCACAAGGTCTCGTTGAAAGACTCGTAAATTTCTTTTGAAAAAACAATTCCAGAGGTGTTCGCTTAAAAGAAGCATTTTTATTCGCTTTCTTTAAATGTCGTGGTAACACGCAGAGGTATTTTTGATAATAGAAGAAACTTTTGCAATTCGTTCAAAATATGGGTCTTGTACTATAACATTTTTATATTTATTATAAAATAAAACTGGTAAACTCGGGACCTCGTAATGCGGATCCTCGTAAAGTGAAATATAACTCTATATGTAAATGTGTGTGTGTGTGTGTATATATATATAAACATATACTTTTATGTATATATGCATATACATATATATGAATATATATATATATATATATATATATATATATATATATATATATATATATATATATATATATATATACAAATGTATACATACATATACATATATATACATATATATACATATATATACATATATATATATATATATATATATATATATATATATATATATATATATATATATATATATATATATATATACAGAGAGAGAGAGAGAGAGAGAGAGTTATTAATATTTCTAAGTCTCTCTAAAGGAGACTACGGCAGCGGTACTGGAAATTAATAGTTATAGCCAAGCCAACATGGCAGTCCCAAAATTAGGACGAAAGCTGCCGTGAATTAGCTCCAAGAAGCCATCGCCTCTAGCTAGCTATGTGACACACGAAACCCGTGTCCTTTATAACCTTCGAACAGGGGAGGTCAGCAGCTCCCCCTTGCTGGTTTGGCATCTGCAGACTAGTTTCAGGGTGTTGCCCCTTTGGCTTGGCGATAACTATTAATTTCCAGTACCGCTGTCGTAGTCTCCTTTAGAGAGACTTAGAAATATTAATAACTCTATTTCTGAAAACCAGTGGATAGATTCCACTGAAATTAGATAAATAACCTTCGTACAGACAGTCAGTAGCGCTGCCTGGCTGGAGCTTGGCTGCTCTGCATTGACAAGGGGCAACACCCTGAAACTAGTCTGCAGATGCCAAACCAGCAAGGGGGAGCTGCTGACCTCCCCTGTTCGAAGGTTATAAAGGACACAAGTTTCGTGTGTCACATAGCCAGCTAGAGGCGATGGATTCTTGGAGCTAATTCACGGCAGCTTTCGTCCTAATTTTGGGACTGCCATGTTGGCTTGGCGATAACTATTAATATATATATATATATATATATATATATATATATATATATATATAAAATAACGTCGACCACTAACGTGGACAATTAATGCTCTAGAAATAGATCACATCTTGTGTCTATTAATACCTAAATTGTTCTCAACATCAAATATAGCAGCGTACCAACACGTGAGCGAGCAAGACATTTAAAATCACCTAAAAAAGCATTCTTAAACAGGGACCGGATGCATTTTTAAAATGTACCTTAATCCCCTGAGATTGCAGATAATATTTCTGAATCTCTTTGATTCTTTAGATGTGCTGGCCTCCTGATAATTAATCGATATTAATTAATATATGAATAATTACCAGATTTTATAATTATATATATATATATATATATATATATATATATGCACGTGTGTACGTGTGAGTACGTATAAACATACATATCAATATGCATACCAACACGGGCTGGGATAATCACAAATCTACTCTATTGATTTGAAAATATACATCCGTATTGTCCAATGCGTAGGATACATACTGATGCAGACACAAAATAATTCCCCATACACTAAAAATATCATTTCACGTTGAAGCCTATGAAACTACCGTACTCTTAAAAAAATGATACGTGGTGAAATGAATATATTCACCTCTCATACCTCCTGACATTTTCTGATTATTATTCTCCTCAGCGATAGAATGTTCTGGATTTTGGTTGCATAGAACTCTGCATGTTTACTATGTGGTTTGGTATCCGGATCTGCAGGTGGAGATTTTCGTGATATCCATATCATACCATGAATCTATATATTACTCTACAAATTTTTATATATATATATATATATATATATATATATATATATATATATATATATATATATATATATATATGTATATATACATATATATATATATATATATATATATATATATATATATATATATATATATATATATATATGTATATATACATATATATATATATATATATATATATATATATATATATATATATATATATATATATATATGTATATATATATATATGTATATATACATATATATATATATATATATATATATATATATATATATATATATATATATATATATATATATATATATATATATGTATATATATATATATATATATATATATATATGTGCGTGTGTGTGTGTGTGTGTGTGTGCGTGCGTGCGTGTGTACGTTACACACACACATAGTTACTTTAGGTAGATTAATGAATTGAAATTTTGTCATGTGTTTACATGAGTAAACTTGATCATCCCTCGTACTAACTAGGCTTCCATTCATTCTCATTATATTATAGCTTTCTTCTACGCATAATCTGCAAGTAAAATATGTGTGTATTATGCATGTATATGCTGCAGATGCTACCTAAAGTGTAATCGTTAAAGATTCGACATCAGACTACCCATATATATAGAAATATGAATAAAAGAACCTTTTGTGTTCGAAGTTAATATTTGTCTATTATTTAAAATGTTAGAGATTCGATTTTTTGAATACATATGTTATGCAATAAGTATAGGATATGCACGCTCCACATGTTTATATATTATTGTAATATATTTGTCATAGTGAAAAAAAATATCACTATAATATATCCAGAGGCTAACCTATTATACAATATTATTTTTTAAACAATTTCTTCCTAAAGCTAATGAAGGTAATTGATGTTCTCATAAACCAATTATCTCCTTCTATGATTCCCACCAATGCTTCTCTCTCTTTCATTTTGCACGTCTTTCTATCTTTTCATCAGCTAACATTCTTATACATATTTCAAAATATCTTTACCTTTCTATATTACTCTTTCTCTTTCTTCCCCTCTCTCTGTTTTCGTCACGTATCAAAATATTATATCGTATAATAATCGCAACGAACGTGAGCATCATTAACGTAGAAGAAAAACAAAATTTTCTAGGCTATTTAAGGTGGTCGACAAATCTTAATTATATATTTCTTGTGAAGACAATTATAATTATTAATGTTATTGTTCCCAGGTGAATTTATTTTTGTTTCTTCTCACGCTGTTGGTGATAGTTGTTGTTGCTGCTTTTCGCTCTGCTATTCTTTGCTTTATGATCATTCTAGTAATATGGATAATTATAATCATTTAAAATGGTTACAGTAAAGAGCGTGATTGTTTTATTAATTTTTCGGATTTTGAAATTGTTAATAAATAAATAAATAAATAAATAATAATGCTGCTGAGGATGATGATATAAAGATGATGCTAACAATAATAAGGATAACTGTTTTTACCAGCCGACAAGGGATCGTACATACACTAACCAATGAAACCATGAGGTTAGAATACAAATGCGGTCGACCTAGTTATGTAGTAATGATTGGAATTACTGAAAATAATACTTGGATGCGTATGATGTTTCAAGGAAGAAGAAACTGTGTTACTCAACGCAACTGGTTTGCTGCTTAAGTTTGCGTGACTTTATACATGAATATATTTTCTGTTGCATTAGTGGTACAGATACGTTGCCTATTTAAAAAGGATTTCTAATTTTTTTTTTCACGAAATGTCATTCTCTATTCTTTCAATGCTAAATTCATTCGCATGCATTTTGTTTTTCCAGGGGTGTATCACAAATATTTCTTTACATGTCTGGGTGCATTTGAACATTTAATAATATGAATTTTATTTCTGATATTGTACTGTGATGTGTTTTGCTCACCGTTGTTCTAAACGCTAAATAAAAAGTAATGTCTAGAATTCCGATTTCAACTTTATTCCGATATACATCATTGCATATCTCCTGTGATATTAATAGTAGAAGAAAGAAATAAAAGTGTCAGCAAGCCAAAGTTTCGGATATTGAGAAAATATCCTCCGCAAGTACCACGGCAACGAAAAAATACTTATAATAACTACATCACTACTTCAAATACACTCTATTTTTAATTCATGTGTTTATACTAACAATTTGATAGGCCAATGACACATACGTAGGTAATAAAAAAGACAACTAAGTTTCAAGCTTATTCGAATCTCGGAAGTCGCCTTTATTTGATTAAAGTTAATTGTCAGTCTAGTTTCCAAACTATATATTATAGTAAGGCTATATTAAAGATAACAATGTTTCGTAAAGGAACTATTTCTCAAATAAAACGAAATTCTTTGAGTGGTTTTGAAATACACAACTGAAGTGCTTCCGTCATTTGACAGCAGCTATCGAATCGTAAAGAACTGCCTAAAGCATTTTTGAAATCATAGCCACATTTGAAATTACTTGAGATAGTATGTGATCAATTCAGATTATATATGTTTACCTGTATCTCCAATATATAAACGATGATATAATTCAGAATCTTGTCTTATATGAGATAAAGAATAATCTCTGTATCAAGTTACATGCTTGACAGTTGAGTGGCAAGTTTTAATTCAAATAAATCTAATTTTAAACCTGTTCAGGAATCTTGGAAAGTTAGTATTGCTATCAGATCGTACCTAAAGGGAGAGCGAAGCTTCTGCAGCAACAAACTACGAGGAATAGAAAAAAGTTCTCTGGATCTCTATATCTCTTTTGTCATTCGCCACGCAATAAACTATTGGTTGTTCTTGCTGAATTATTGTAATATTTGTGCGAAAATATAAGAACTTTTCCAACTATTCAGATCTACAAAATCCAATGCATCCCTATCAGTTGTGATGTCTGAGTCAGAGGAGTAGATTTTAAGTTAATTGATAATGCCAAATGGCATAAGTCGGCATACGCCCTTTAGCCAAATTGAAGTAGCTGTCAAGTACACTACACATGTCATGCATTTAAGAAATTGAAAACTACTTAGTGTAATACAGATTCCCAAAATATTAAGCCTGAATGTGAGACATGCAGTCTGATAATATTTCAAATCGATCAGGAGATGATCTCGGCATGACATAACACGGACGATGTAAGTTAGGGTTTCATTATATGCTAGAAAGTGCTCGCAGATTCAATAAGTGCTGCAAAATGTGCGAAAATATGCACCATAATTGCTCCGAGTAATTTCATTTCAACCACTGAGAATAATTTGTAGCATTTGTACAAATATCTTATAGCCAGCATAATCTCAATACTCTTGTACTCATGCTTGGCACATAAACGTCCGTCCCGTTGTCTGTCTCTTACCTAATTTACTAGAAAAGTACATTGTTTATAGAGAAGAATTTGTATCCAGGTTCTATAGCGATTGTAAATCTAGATTCAGTTCAATATTTTGCATCTGATTGCATGTTTTTTTTTTAAATAACCATGGCAAGAAAATCCAAGCATTTCTCTTTGTTTAATAGCAAAATGAATAACGCATGCACTTATGAGTTGGTAATTGATTCGGAATTCTTTATGGAATAGCTTTGTCTATAATTATTATTTACTCGAACCTAGACAAGGCAACTCACGCCAACCTGTTCAACAGCACGGTTTGGCCTGCAATGTTATACGCATATGAGACTTGATCCTTGACAAAGAGACAAGAACATCTGCTTACGGTGCGGAAAGCCATGGAAAGGTTGATATTGGGAATCTCGCTAAGTGATCACATCCGGAATGGGGAAATCAAGATAAGAACTGAAGAGAAGGAATACTACAACACAAGGTTCGCAGACAATAAATGGACCCATGCAGTTGTAGAGTGGTACTTGTGCAAACGGAAGAGACCACTTAGGAAGTCCTTCACTCAGGTGATAAGGTGATTTGTGAAAGATGTTTGGAACAACGTAGATGAGCATAGAAAGAGGACGTAGGGAATGGAGAAAATATGGCCAGCGGATCCGACTTGTCACCAGACAGCCTGGCAGATCCAGGTGACTATTTACAACACAATCATAGATTGTAATAGATCTAGAAATTTACGGATGTTTACATATTGATGGCCAACCAGTTACGTTTGAAATTGCATAGATATAATTATCCCCAAACCGACTATAGAGCCTGCCCTTCACTCTCGGCATCCAGAGCATTTACACGGTCATCCCTCACCACGAGGGGCTGCATGAACTCCAACAATTACTTGACCTTCGATCCAACCCCCAACCTGAGACATCCACACTCGTTCGTCTGGCGGAACTTCTCTCACACAACTGCTTCTCGTTCGCTGGTGATTTTTACCAGCATGTTTTCTGTGGTGGTCATGGGAACGAGAATGGGCCCCAACTATGCAAAACTGTTCGTTGGCTACGTTGAGGCCAAAATATTCTCAAGTTTCACTGGTCCCATTCCCGAACTATACAGTCGTTATATTGATGACTGTATCGTTGCCACCTCACTCTCGCGTGAATATCTAGAATCCTTACTCTGTTTTGTGAAATCTTCCCATCCTGCCCTCCACTTTTCCTGCACTATCTCTGACACTTCTGTCTCATTTCTTGATATCTCGGTCAGCATTCATCACTCCAATATCACCACATCCATCTACTAGAAACACACAGACTCACACTCATACGTCTATTTCTCCTTTTCCCACCCAAAACACACCATGTTTTCCATTCCCTATTCGCAATTGCTCTGTCTACGCAGGCTTTGCAGTGACGACCATGACTTTGAGACTCAGTCTCAACTCATGCCTCACCATTTTATCCTACATGGATATCCCCTCACGACTATCCACACCGTCCTTGTCAGAGCACGTTCTGTGGACCATAAATCTGCTTTCTCCCCACACACTAACCGCGCCGTCTCCCGTCTCCCGTTTCCCCTTACCTACCACTCCACCACTCTACCTCTCCAATGCATCATACCCCGAGCTTTCTGGCGACTCCAGTCCGACGCCTTCACATCGCACATCTTCCCTGACTCCTTCAAATGAGCCCACAATCTACGAGACCTCTTGGTCCACAATTTCTTCTCTAACTCACTCACCCTCCCAACCCGGCTCGTTCCCATACTCCCACCCACAATGCTTTACTTGCCCTTACCTCTCCAACACCACCCTCCTCACCGGCACCCACCTTCGACCCTATCAAATCACAGATTCCTTTGCCAAAGTTAGTTACAGCTGAGTAGGTGTATTACATTGACTTACCACCTACCCTGAAATGTTTGGACTTGTCCCAACACTTGATACCAATACTATTATTATTACTGGCGCAATATTTAGCACACCGAGCAAAAAGCTCAGCGACAGTTTATCTTTTTTCATGTTCGGAGTTGACTTTGCATTTAATTTCAATAAGATAAGAGACAGTTGAGCATTGGGGTCGATGAAAGCGAGTTATTTACTCCCCCAGAATTGCTGGCCTAGTGCGAAAATTTGAAACCGATATTATTACTGTTGTTGTTGTTCTGCTGTTATTGTTGAGTCTAAGGCGGCGAGATGACAAAAACGTTAGCACGCCGGGCGAAATGCTTATTGGTATTTCGTCTGTCTTTACGTTCTAAGTTCAAATTCCGCCGAGGTCGACTTGCCTTTCATCGTTTAGGATTTGATAAATTAAGTACCAGTTGCGTACTGGGATCGATCTAAGCGACTGGACCCCTCCCCCAGAATTTCGAGCCTTGTGCTAAGAGTAGAAAAGATTATTATTGAGTCTGATATGTTTAATCGTCTTTTATTTGCTATGAAACAATATATCCATGGAGTACACGTTAATGGGAATTTACTTACCTCTTTGATTCTACAGTGGATGCATCATGGTAGAGATATCATATCTTTTCTAATTTATATTATCTATTTTGCTTTTCGTTGACACTTTAACGTCTGAATACCGTGTAGACGAATGACGTGATAAAGCCCACAGTAAAACGAATGTAATATTCCAATACCCAAATTAAATAACCTACCAAACAATCCTCATTTGGCGGTAGAATGCAAATTGAAAAGACAAAATTACAGGCACATTGCATGAAATTGGAAAATAAATTACAGCAAATAGTTAAACAAATATACTGCAAGAATATCAAGACAGGCACATTGAGAATAGGGTAGACAATAGATATTGTAGACAAGGGAGCAAGTTCTACCAAAGAGGTTGCTGACACATAGTAGAATATGATATAGGTTCCATGTCTTCTCTATTTCCAGAGAGGACAAAAACAATAAGTATCTTCTTTCTAAGGCGGCTGGAGGTACTTTCAAAGCAGCCACTACGTGAACATTACACAGCTTTTTCCTAGCTTCAGTGTAGTATGAGACTGCTTGCTGTGTTTACAAAATCAAAACACATGTTCAACCTATAGGCAGTGTGAAATTCGGCTTTAACTCTGCTCATACATTTGTAAAGCAGTAACTGAGGCAAAATTATTGGGATGATATCAGGGAAGGTAGAAATGATGTTGACCCGTGTTTGGTAATTATGTTTATATCGCAGAACGGGCGCAGACGTGATGGAGGTAGACATGTTTTTTTTTGTTTTTTTTTAAGTGAGATAAAGCTGGATTTGTGCAAATTCTAATGAGTCCCCAAAGCCACCAGGCAAACTAGAGCAGTGTTCACATGAGAAGTAATGACACAGGCAAAAATAACTAGATTGTATAGATGCGATGGAGAATTAAAACGTCCTTTAAGAACTTTGTTCTGTCCTAAAGACCTGGGAAAGGGAAGTATGCACATGGGAGGAATACAGAGGTGTGATCACTCAATGTATCAATAGTGTCAGTCACAACCGGAAAATAACATTTTATGTGTTATAGATACAATCGATTTTGTACTTTTTTGTATAGAAACACTTTCGTAGTTTTGTAGATACAATCACTTTTGTAGTTTTGTAGAAATAAACAATTTGGAAGTTTTGTAGAGACAAACAATTTAGTTGTGTTGTCGTTATCAAAATAATTTTAGTTTGTAGAGCTGGTTTCCAAGAGTCATTTTATCATTAAATTTGAGACAGACAACATGTTTACATTCTGCAATACGTTTTCATTTGTGTTCGATAATCCCTAACGTTAATATGAACAGGTATTTTCTATTTATGCTATCATTTGTGTCTTGCCTTTACAAATGAGTTTGTAATACTAGGTATTCCAATCACTTAACTATCAGTTTATTAAACCGAAACTGAATTTTGGGAATGTTTTAGCTAATGTCTCTATGCTTAATGCATCATTTCCTGTACTGTCTTCTGCTTCTAATATTTTTCTGATTCTTCTGGAGTACTACTTTCTAATTTTCTTCATTTGTGCGTTGCATTCAATCTGAACCTAATTGTTAGCATGAGTTGTATATTGTAATTTTCAGTTTAATATGATTGCATCTATGTTAACATTCTCAGTTTTAATTAATTACGTCTTCTTACAGTAGTTTTGGTATATTTGCCAATAAATAGTTACTAGTAGTTTTCTGATTGAACATTTCCGTTGTAAATGTTTTAAATCATCAAATTAGTGGCTGTAATTTTACACCTTGCTACACATATAATATACTGAATTTTAAACTTGCTTCTCATGGTTACAATGCAATTTTGCTTCAAAAACCTAGATTTTCCATGTTTTATAAATAATCTCCAGCCATATACTTATAAAATATAGTATTCATATTGTTGTTACAATTATTATAATTAATATGTACTCCGGTATAGTAGATTAAGACGTTTAATCAAGTGGCTACTGTTTTGTCGACAACTCTGCTTCAGGTAAATTGAATGAAGATAAATTTTCAAAAACTGATAATTTGAATTTAACTATTTTTTTTGTAAATACTGTTTTCATAAATATATTTTTTCTTTAAATAAGATACATTTCGTTTACGTAATTATGTTGTATATTCATGCTGCTGTAATTTTCGTAAATGCTATTATAATTTCTTAATATCTTAATGAGACGGAAATAGAATAATCAGAATAAATGAAATATGAATTAACCAAAAATTCTTTATCTGAAAATAAATTTGAGTATAATGAAATTAAATGAAAAATACTCATATTATTGAAATATATGCCGTATATGCTTAATTACTTCTCGGCGATATATTTTGTCTGATTAAACAACGTTAGCACATAACAAAGACATCTACAATAATTATAAGAAAACTAAATATAAGTGCAGGATAACATTCTGCTTAAGGGAATATGAAGCTGATAGAAGAGAATAATTCTACATGCTTGGAATATAGAATCTTATATTAAGCATTTTTATATAATTGTTTATTAAACACATAGCGACAAAGAAATGTATATACAAATTTCTATTCGTAAACTGAAAATCAACAATGTAAAAGTTGCACATAAAATATAAAATCTATGACAAATATCACCAGTATAAAATAGAGAGAAAACATATTTTTTCCCCAATGCCTATGTTTTCTTGTTTCATAATTGGTACAAAGCTGTCAAGCAAGCTGGCAGAGAGGCAACATAGCATCTTCAATGATAGAATAAAGTCGAACGTTTGGTGAAACGAAAATAACGAGGTACTTGAAATAACTTGCAACATTGTGTAAAACGAAGCGTTGCATTGTGTTGCTAATTATTTCGTAAAATATATTGCTTTCTTGTTGATTTCTTTAAACTTTTCCCTTCTCTTTGTTGTCTTTAAATTTATTATTTATTCACTTAACGTTTTCCTCTCTATTTGTTTATATATTGTTTACTTTCATTATCAATTTCAATTTTTATTGTTTTCTTTTAATTTTAGTTTCACTTTCAGAGTAATTAGAAATTAACAGATACATGCATCATCAAAATATATTGCTTTTGTTTTTCTCACTCTGATTGATTAAAACTTAAAATAAATTTCCTCCTATTCCACGCTTTATCAGTTTCTTTGCTTTTCGTTCCTTCTAACAATTTAAAGAAAATATTTGTAATTAAATTTAGAAATGTGAACTAATGAAAAAATGCGAATAGAAGGAAAGAAAAAATTGAAGATAAATAATGAGGTGAGAAGTAAATAAAAGATTGTATTATTTCTTGGCTAGTAATTTCCTATACATTCCATCAGAGGTAATCTTCGTCAAAATTTGTCATTTTAAATAATATAATCAAAAGTAGAATAAGTATAAAGGCATGAAAGACGTTCGTAGCTAGAGCTTTAGAATTGTTGCATGCATTTTCATTTAGTATCTACTTTGTTTATATACTGATAAATCCTGTGATCTATAATGAAAGCTGTGTTTCGTTAAGATCACTGAAACCATCACGTACAAAATAATCTGGAAAAATATGTTGAAACAATTGATATTACATTGAAATAGTTTCATATGTTTCTAGAATTCAATGTTGCAATGATTAAAAGTACGTGTATCTCTATAAAGTGATCGATACATAAAACACACGTACACACACACACACAAACACACACACACACACACACACACACACACGCGCACACACACACATACACACACACATAGTCATATACATCTGTCCTACCAGAATCATCTGGCACAGTTTATGCTACGGCACCAGACGTGTTAAGAAACATTGTTTGCCATGCTCGCAGCACAGGAAACTAATAGTAGCATATAAAAAAACATGTATTTTGTTTATTAAGTAACATTGATCTCTTACAGTCACGGAACAATACATTACACACACACACACACACACACACATACACACACACACACATGTATATATGTACGCTTGCATGTTTGTATGTGTGTATATATGTATTATTTATTTTCACATAGCCATACAATCACGGATTCACGAAAAGTGTAAAAGGAATGTTCAAGAGAATTTATGATACGTAATTTATAACGGAAAAAATTCATTCACCAGCAGCTATAAAAGTGATGATGAATGAAATACAAGAATGAAACATATATTGCAAGGACTCCGGTCATCTAAGATTAATTTCCTAACAATAACTACTCAGTAAATACAAGGGGCGTTCGTTAAAGATTTCCTCTGACTCACATCTGTGCAATAAAGCATTAATCATGTTTCGTTCTGATGGTGCAAATGGTAAATGGAACAATTTGAGGACTCAGTTTTCGTGAGTGCTTGTGGATCATTGACTGTGAATTTTCATATGAATACCTATGCACATGTGCATGTCTGCATGCATCTGTTTGTGTTGTGCTTTCAAACACTGAATGGCTTGAGTCGGAAGTGCCTTAGCACTCCAAGTGGCTTAGATCTATGTAAGGCAGTGGAATTAATTCCTCCAGACACCTTTCAGAAAAATAAAGACAAGTGAGAAAGCGAGGAATAAAAGAAGAATCTACATTAATATATAGGTTCGAGAGACTAAAAGTGAAACTTATTTTGGCGGTATTTGATGTGAGAAACCTTCAAATAGCTCTGCGAAATGCTGATAAATCAGCCAAATCACAGTCTCCTCTCTACGTTAGTTTTCTCATAGAGTACAAAGACTGTATGGAACAACTATTACTCTTGCTAGTCCAGATTATTGGCTACACGTTGAAATATATAGACTTGTTAATTTACTTATACAAGTGTATGGGAAACATGCATTAATGCATATATATTATTGTATGATGTATTGCAATAATGAAAAATTGCAGTAAGGATGAAAGTAGTAGAATAAATGTAGCCGAGACAGGTGTCTCATCGGTGCCAATGGCAATAAATGTAAAATAGTATATTTATAATCTGTTCAATTAGTTTAATTTTAATTACTAGATTAAACGGTGACATTACGTAGTGTCACATATAAACGTTAATTAATCAAGTTTATATTCAACTGTCTATTTAATGAATGACATTAGAAACATTGCATTAATGATAACTTGCATTACTCATATGCTCTTCGCTAAATCTATCCGTAAATTATTTTCAGAATTAGGTTGCGCCAATTTATTTATTTATTTATTTCGCGTGTTGGGTATACACATTTGAATCTATGGCTGTTACATTATATTCTAAATCATTAGTGTATCACACTGTAGTTATTTGATACGTAATGAACTGAAAATCTAAATTTGTTGTAAGCAGAGATAGTCGTATAACATTGACGATAATTTCCATGCGTGTTGATCATTGATTTAACTGCTTTCTTGAGTACACCTCTGCAGTCTCTGAAGATTAGTCTAAATATAGGAGTAACTATATTAATGAGACTTCAAAACAAACGAATTAATTAAGTCAGCATCTGACTTGCCAGTGAATAAGAGAACGACCCCATGTGCCAATTCCAACAGTAAATCCTAATTGATTTAAATTGTTAATACTGATCAAGAAGAAAAAAATGCAATCTGATAGCTAAGTTATTACATGGCTCATTCTTTTCATTTGACATTTTCTCACTCTATGAAATGGTTTAGATTCACAATAGGAATATTTAGGACGCTTAATTTTCATTCACTCTTGGTATTAATAGCTTTCGTTCATGCATCATACGTTTCGATCTTTGTTCATAACATGACACATTTTACTAGCATTTTAAACCAATTTGAAAATAAGTACTTAAATTAGCTTTAGGCAAAACAGTGGAGAACGCGAAGATAGAGTATCCACATCACAATTGTTAACCTGCGTTGGAAAGAATAGAAAACATAATAATTGGAACACTCATCTGGCGACTATGTGTACCCAAATTTCTCAAAACTATTCATTTTGGTTAATATCAGATGTGAATGATTGAGGAGAGGAACTATTCGATGTTATTAGATAATTTATAGAGAGTAACACTGTATGAATTTAAATAGTGCTTATGGACATCGTTCACCGAAAACGAAATAAGCGTGAAAGAGTACACGACTGGAAGAAAAAGCATGACAAATAACTGTTAAATGGAAAATAGTTATTTATCAAAATTATTCATTTTCAATATTAATAAAGTAGAATGAATTATTAATGATTGTAATTTTCATCGATTGATCACAGTTACGTGGAGATTGTAATATGTGTAAAGATATGCATATGAATGTATATGTGATCAGCTCTCTCTCTCTCTCTCTCTCTCTCTCTCTCTCTCTCTCTCTCTCTCTCTCTCTCTCTCTCTTATATATATATATATATATATATATATATATATATATATATATATATATATATATATATATATATATATATATATATATATATATATATATATATATATATATATATATATATATATATATATATATATATAGAGAGAGAGAGAGAGAGAGATAGATAGATAGATAGATAGATAGATAGATAGATATTCATATACCATATCCATATAAAATTATTCATTTGCAGCAACGCATTTCATTCACTTGGTAATTAATTACGCACTGAAGCATTAACGGGATAATCTTACCATGTCCGAAGCAACACCTATAATTATTCTTTAGTCTCTTTAATTTCCCTGTTTCATTCATTCATAATATATCGCCGCTTTGCAATGGAGTTGGATATATCTCGTGAAACTATTGTTAACTTATATTACACGAATATTGATATATTAAAGATTTCTCTGTTATTGTAAATATCTACATACGCTATGTCTTTCTTTCCTTTTCCTTCACTATCTCTATCTTTCATTCTTTCTTTTCCCCTATCCCCACCTTCCACTTCATATATCTGTCAATGTATTATTGAAATTTTTTCTCGATGTATATATGTATAAGTAGATTAATATATTTCATCATTTTCTGTCCCATTTGTTTACAAATTTACTGTGCATCTATATATCAAAATACAAATTTCAATTTCCTCTTCAATTTTCTTAAATGTCATAACAAAATGTTTCACATTTAGATATGGGTTCTTCCACCTTAATCATATGATGATGTCAAATAGACATATAGTTTCCCTCTCAATGTTAAAATTCATTTTTCCATGATCTGTTTAAATGTGATATTGTGAAAATTATGTTTAAATTCCTTGAAGTTTCTATGAAACAGAATTAAGAATGAATTAGTACAATCACTGAGATGGAACAACTTCAATATTGTGTTTTTGTCTCGGCACTAGTGAGGATAGAATTAAGAGGATTTGCACAGATGCTATCGAAAATAACTATTAAAGGTAATGTTAAGGACGTAAGAAAAAATTCTGAAGACATGATTTTGAATCCAGAGTCAATTTTTTATGTGACCATAAAAGGAATTGGGCATATGGATTAAAGCATAGAAAGAACATTCTTAATTTATAACTGTAAGCATTTCTCTTTACAAATGCATTTCGTTGAAAATAATCTTGTTCTACCAAACGTAACTAATAACATATGCATATGTGTCAAAGCTCTACAGTGTCTAGCTCTCCAAACTTGTAAGTACATCAACTTACTATCCGAATAACTTTTGACCAAATGACTAATTCTCTGTAATACGAACACTGACACAAATGCACAAACACACGCACGTACACACAAAAACACACACGCACACGAGTGTGCGTGCGCGTATGCATAGTTCAAACTCGCCGGTGATAGTTGACCTGTTTCCCGAAAACCTCAGGAACTTTAAACGCGGCAAACATATGTCCGTCTCCCGCCAATTCCACTCGACCTGTCTTTCCCTAAAACATCCGTATGTGTTAAAACTGGCCTTGTACAGAGACCGCATGCATTCCCACCTCCGTCGAGAGAAGGAAATTATCTTCTCCCTCTATTTTTCACATCGATACATCCGTGTTCATTTGCATATACTACGCACCTCCCACATTCCACTGTCCCTCCTCCTCCGACACCTACACACCTTCTCTACACATTACCCGCAACACGTGCACTATTCTTCCCCTGCAGCATATACATACGCATAAATACAACCCTATTCCACATGACACCTCAGCCCAGGTCGACCTACATACATCCCCTACAACCCTATATACATCAGATAGCCTCACATACAAGCGCCTTTAAACGATATACACACACATGATCCTCATATACACTCATGCTTGCACACAGACATAAATACGCACACAGAAACACACACACACACACACACGCACACACACACACACACACACACACATATATATATATATATATATATATATATATATATATATATATATATATATATATATATATATATATATATATATATATATATATATATATACATATATATATATATACATATATATATATATATATATATATATATATATATATATATATATATATATATACATATATATATACATATATATATATATATATATATATATATATATATATATATATATATATATATATATATATATATATATATACATATATATATATACATATATATATATACATATATATATATACATATATATATATATATATATATATATATATATATATATATATATATATATATATATATATATATATACATATATATATATACATATATATATACATATATATATATATATATATATATATATATATATATATATATATATTTTTTTTTTTTTTTAATTTACTTATGTGTTTCAGCCAAGTGGCTGCGGTCATGCTGGTGCACCACCGTGATTTTCACGTTCCTCGCATGGCTCTTGTCCCCCACCTGACATGGTCCAATCAAGAGTTTTGATGGCACATCTGGTGTATAAGAGAATTTGACATAGCTGCCCTAAACTGCGTCTCATTACGAGCCATTGGTTCGTCTGGTATTGTGGAGAGGAAAGTGTCAAGTTTTGTCTTGAAGACCTCCGTATCCATGCCTTGCATGTCTCTCAAATGTTTTGGCAGGGCATTGAAGAGCTGAGGTCCTCTGAAACCGAGGCTGCTGCAGTATCTCGTTCTTATGTGAGATGCAGTGGACGGTACCTTTAGCACCATGCAGTGGCGACCCGTGCGGGCGTTCCTGTAGTACTTGATGCCAAAGTTTGGCACCAGTCCTTCCATTATTTTCCATATGTATATTATTACATATCTCTCCCGCCTGCGCTCCAGGGAGTAGAGACCTGGTGCCGTCAGTCGCTCCCTGTAGTTCATCTGTTGGACTGTGGCGATCTTTTTTGTATAGTGCCGCTGAATTGCCTCGAGTTCTGCTGTCCGCTTAACACTGTGTGGTGACCACAACTGAGAGCAATAGTCTAGGCGGCTCAGAACAAATGTCTTCCACAGAGTCAACATGACTTTTTGATCCCTTGTACGGAATGTCCTCAGTATCCACCCTGCCAGTTGTCTGCACTTTGCTGTCAACTTGACAATGTGCATGTAAAATGATGCATCACTACACATGTTGATGCCCAGATCTCTTACTGTTTGTGGTTCTGGAATTGCAGTACCTCCAGGCCCTGTGTATGCCAGTTGGGAGGTGCTTGTGGAATTGTAGCGCATTACTTGAAATTTTTTTGCATTGAACTGCATATTATTTTGCTCTGCCCACTCATATATTGCATTTAGGTCATTCTGCAGGCTTACAATATCATCAGGATTCTTTATTGCCTGAGATATCTTTGTGTCATCAGCATAGCTAGTGACAGTGGCTCTCCGAGTGACCGTGGGCATGTCCAGAAGGGCCACTATGAACAGTAGTGGCTCCAGAACAGTTCCTTGTGGAACACCGCTCAATATTTGTGTTTCCCTAGATAGTTCTCCATTGGCTGCAACTGTCTGACTTCTACCATTCAGGAAGTCATGCAGCCACTCTCCTAATTTACCAGCTATGCCAAGGTTTCGCAGCTTGTGACATATCAAGCCATGATCAACTTTGTCAAAGGCTTTTGCAAAGTCGAGATATATCACATCAACATTTGAATGGTCAAGTAGCTGCTTCAGGACCCAGTCATAATGCTGCAAGAGCTGCGTGAGGCAGCTTCTACCTGGACGGAAACCATGCTGGGTCTCATTCAGCAAGTCATTTTCTTCTAGGAACGCAATCAATCTCCTTCTGACAATTCGTTCCATGACTTTGCTAATATGTGAAGTCAGAGAGATGGGCCTGTAGTTCCCAGCCTCTGCTCTGCTTCCACCTTTATGGATAGGACATATGGTGCCTTCCTTCAGCTTTTTGGGAAGTTTACCATTTGCAAGGAAACTCTGGAAGAGTATCCGGAGTGGTCCTGCTAGTTCTTGTTTACACGACTTTAAGAGGACAGCTGGGAAACCATACATTCATAATACACGCATACACACACACACATATATATATGTATATTTATATATGTATTTACTTACATATGTATTTATGAATACATATATACACATATTAATATTAAAATAAATATATATTCGCTTATCTACGTAAATCTCCATTCACCATTGAAACCTTGTCTTAATGTTTTTATATTTCTATTTGGGATCAATAATGTCATTTTAGCAAGCAAAATTAAGAATTACAAGATTCTCAAATTTATCGCAGACTTTCTTTAAGTATTTTACTTAAAGTCGTGTATAGAGTTCGTACCGGTATGTGGCTCTGTTCTCTGGTATTGATATGATTGCATAGTTAACTATGTTTGGCATGTGTCTACTATAGTATCGAGTCGACAGAAAACTTGTGCATGAAATTACGTACAGAGAAAATGCGTGGAAGCTCGAGAAGTGATTGGCGTCTATCAGTGAAAGGTCGATCGGCATCACGCATTACACTAGGCTCTTGCAGATTCAGAATTGTAGGCAAAATATACAGGTGTGCAGAATACTCGGTGGAATATATTTCAATTTCACGTTTACTTACCTCTGCTAACAAATGAATTTAAGTTCCCATTTAGAAACTAACGTCTTTCTTGTTTTGTTTTGGATATGTCATGAGAGGTTAGATACTAGTGAATGAAACTTCACTTTGTTTATAAGGAATATTATTGAAATCTGCACATGTCTACCTTATGTGCAGTATTAGAGATACTATGGTAAATGTCTTTCACTGCATTCTCAGTCTGCTTGTCAAAGCTTATATATTGCAATATATTTCAGATATTAAATGAGCTTGCCATTCAAAACTTATGAAAACCTAAAGGATTATTTGAAATATAGTGATATATTTTCGAGGTCAAAACAGATGTAATTCAGTGATGTTAGAATATAAATTCAAAACTTTGATGGATTATATAGTATTTCTAATTATATTTGAGTGAAATATATTTCACTAGAAAATTTGATATGAATGAACTTTGAATACAGAATTATTTTGGTGATATACATCGAATGATTTTGTTTCTTTATAAATGTGCAATAGTTTAACCTGTATTCTGTCGCAGAAAAGTTTATTGAATATGTTGTCGAGTTTATTTACGTTTTGATATGTGTGTGTATATGTTTATTTGTGTCTTATATGAAATTCGGATATAGACTTTCGAACCTTTCTTTACTTTTAGCTAACTCCAAATATATATATCGGTACATACAATAGTCATCAAGATTAAACTACAGATACTTGTCTAAGAAAAAATACAATCCTAGCCTTTAAAGCTCCTGTTATTCATGTTTTGTAAGCTTCTCATAGAACGAAATTGGACAATGATATTGTAGTACTGATTTTAACTTTATCCCAGAGTAATATCTTGCATAATATATGCGTTTACATGCATATACACACACGCACACGCACATACACACACCCATACACACACACACGCACACACACGCACGCACACACACACACACACCCACACACACACACACATATATATATATATATATATATATATATATATATATATATATATATATATATATATATATATATATGCATCAAAAGGTATCTCACTTGTTTTTTTTTATATTACAACGCACTTCCGTTTGCATATTCATAAGAAAACGAACACTTAAATCTTACAATGGAAAAGATGCGTACACATTTTTAACCGATTCCGAATGCATGGTTTGTAGTGCTGCATCATACTATGTGTTAGCGGGATAAATTCTATATTCATTGTCCGAGTGAAACAGAAAATGAATGAAACCCTCCTAGAAATGTTTATCTTGAGAAAAATACTCGGTATGAACTTAAATAACCATCACTTGTGGCTTATCTTTAAATTGATATAAAAGACGTTTTAGTAAATATACGATGAATCCAGCTATGAGCGGAAGCATTTGACTATGTCCAAGCACTAATTTTAGGAGGAAAGAGCGGTTGCACTTTCTATATGATAGATGGTTATGTTGGCAGATGTTATATTGTGAACGGAGATGAGACGTCTTAAAGCACCATCTACAGCTTGTTTAAACATCTTTCAAGAGGAAGTCAACCTTAAGTAGTGAGGTAGTACACTCCTGTAAGATTTAGGAATGATGGATGAATGTGCAAAATCCATGTAGCTAAATGTGCCCACATTAACCATGCAGTTGTAGGATAGCGGAAAGCTTTTGGAAAATTGAATTGTCTATGCTGCCTCAAGGTAATTTCGTGCAATATGCAGTTGCAGCGAATCGATTCACGTATATACTGTAACCAAACTTGGTGAACCTCATTTTCTTAACCTTTACCTCTATTTATTATCACATATTTGTTAACGTGCTCTAATTATAATTAACGACCTAAATATTTAACTTAATATAAATTTTCGGGTTGGCATGGAGAGGCTGCCTCCGCTGTCAGCATGTGTGTATGCATCTGCGCTCTTCCTACATAATTAAGAGTATTCTAACTGTTTCTAGTAAAGTAGGTGCGTCGGGACTGTTAGTCATACTTAGTGACGGTTGTATATATGTGTGTGTATGCATCTTTATGTCTGTGTTTGTTCCCTGCCACCGCTGGACCGCTGGCGTTGGTGGGTTTACGTGCCCATAACTTAGTGGTGCGTGAAAAGAAACCGACGTACAAGGATTGGAACTTTAAAAAAATAGGGAACTAATTGTGGAAAGTATGATCAGTTAAATTATTTCTGTCAACACCATAATTTTAAAACCTAAGTGAATCAGATATACAAACAGTAGAATGTTCTCTATTTCTAAAGTGGACAAAAATAGTACTAAAGAAATGAGAGAGAACTAGGATGTTTTCTGCACGGCAAAGTATCAAAATGTATCTAACTAATCATCAGGAATTCATATAAAGACAAAGCAGTTAACCGAACTAGTTAGAACTAGTAATAAGGAATTATAAATAAACTCTATTGAGGAAATTAACAGTAAGGCTGCGACTAAGCTATACGAATTGATCTCATTGGCACAGATGCAATACTAAGGGCAAGATATGATTCTTAAATAGGCTGGTATAGAGTAAACTACATAAGTGCTACATGAAGAACATGAAGCCTAATTCAGGAACATTTGAGAACATCAAACAGTTATAATGAATACACTACTTTCAAAAAGTTATAAAGTGTCAAATCTGGATTATCTAAGTACTTGCTCCATATGGTAGAACTATTCGCACCTGCTTCATTTCACAAGCTAGTGTGTAAACAAAGGAACACTCATAATGGATATCGTACCTCAAAAACATTGAGCCCGTAATAAAAATAGTTTAGCCACTCCTGCAATGTTGTGGCCTACTGTTCTGATCATTGTATTATTAGTAATACTTGACTATATTCATAGGGGTACAGCGTTTATTTTATAATAATACTGGAGAACCTTGCTTTATTAGCATTTATAAAATGATATGATGTAAATGATTTAATGCTACACTTGAGATGTTTTATGACAGTAATGCATACTCTTCTGAATTATTTCTTATTAATATATATTTTATATTTACATGACACTATGTATTGATTACGCTTTCCGTATTCTCATGGTCTCTTTAGTTACTTATATTGTGATTGTTCTATAGGAGTGCATGCTATTCTTTAATGCATACTATATGTAATATTCGATTCTTAGAAGGCTTACCTGTTTTAATTTGAAATACAGGAAAACTAATGCATTGTGCATCATGTTTCATTAACTGTTATAGTATTCATCGTCATAGTAGCTTTGTGAAAGTTTGATATACTTCTCTGTATTGAATTAGAAATATTTTGTTGAATTTCTGCATGCTCATTTAACGTTTCTTTGAGAATAATTTTGGCGAAGATGTCTAATGAACATGTGCTATTGCAATCATTGATAAATATTTAGGTGTATCTCCTAATTGTTGGCTAATTTTTTCACATAGCAACTTATTACAATAGCCATATGAACACCAAATATCCGCAAGCCTTTTTATTCCAGCATTAACGATCAAACTTCCAAAATTGTGACAATCATCATTAGTAACTTCTGCAATGGCAACAAAATTACAGCTATCGTCATCATCAAGCTTGTAAGTATATACTTCATCATTACATCTACTTCATCATTGCTATCACATGCATTATAATGAAATGTACATGCTCCTAATGATCAACCTAGTCATTATCGATATTACTGCTATAAAACTTTTCCACGGATATTTATTGATTTTGATGCTTGTGATTAGTTCAAATATACACAGGCTTTTTGACATGTATGCAAACAGATTATGCTACTCAACAGTGACAATGTTAGTAGATGGTTGCTTGACCAGATTGAAATAGCAACCACAGAAAGTACTCTTTAGGTATTTGAAAATATGCAACTGCTATAGCAAAATCGGCCCTCATAGAGGTCGACAACAGCTCCCATCTACTATTGTTATACCTTCTACTATATCTCAGCAGACTATGATGAATACCTTTTCATCGATCACATTCTCCAGCTAAGAAATTGCAGTAAGCATCCAAAAAAGACTTCATGATGGAAGAATTATACGTAAGAAGAAAAAAAACAAAACAAAAGAAGAGCTGCCGCAAAAGTTTTCGAATGAAATGTGTTTCATTATTGACACCGTTGTTTCGTAAAACATTCAGACAAGGCACTTCCATAGAGCACCAGAACATAGTCATACATATCATGAGTTTCTTCATTGCCGAAACTTACTGGTCGCAGAAATACCGTCTGATCAATGGGAGTTATCTCTTCTGCAGCAAGCGAAAGGACGACAATGTCAGGTTGCTGTACACCACGAATCAATGTGGAAACAAATGTGCGCACCTAGATAATTCAAAATAACCATTGCAAATACAGAAGAACACACGTCATCGTATGTTTACGCTGGAGATGAATATATGCTCATAATTCACCATAACCCCTAGCCATTAACCCGTGGAAAACGACGTTAGAGTTTGACGCATATCAGCTTCAAATACCACACAATTAAAAAGAAGAGAAAACGATAGATCCGTCCCCGGTATGTAGAGTGTTGCATTGTCTATGTGTTGTAAATTGCGACTCTATTAATTTCTAATATCTCAAGAAAGAAACGCCACAAATGTTATATTCTTGGTGAAGATGGTTTCTTTCCTATATTGTACTCATTTAAATTCCTTTATAATGTTCTTACAGTAGGCATCATTATGATTTGCATATACACCTTTTCATAAGTCGTTTTTGGCTACGTTGGTATGTAACGCCGAGGAGTGAAATACCAGGAAAAATAAGACGAAAGAGAAACAAAAAAATCAATGCCCATTATTATCCTTTGTGCCGTCCGAAATATATAGATCTGATACCGCATATTACTCATGGTTTTGCGTAACGCCTGTTTCTGTCGCAAGATAGTGGAACGTGTGATTTGTGACGTTTCTGATATTCAATCAGGCCTCTTTTGACAAAATTTTTCCAGAAAGAGATTTTCTCCTGTAAATACTGGGATTGACGGGCCCTACGGTATATATTAACCCATTTCATTTCTTTTTTTTTCTTTTTTCAGGTAGATCTCAAGAGAAAAGGATGATTGAAAAGACGTCCGTTGTGTGATTTTACTCTTCATTATTCTGCTTGTTGAAACACACGTGTATATTTTATTGCCACTATACTTGTTGCTATTTGTCGTCAAGTCGTTGAATTGCTAAAAAGTATGATATATGACAGAAAATCATTATTTTTTTCTTATGAAATAAATATGATGTGCTGAGGTATAGAATTTATTTTCTATTCTTTTTTTTCTGTCTACCGTCTGTAAAATGTCGTTTATTTTCATTCGAATATTTTCATTATAGTTACTTTGTTTACGAAAAGTAGAAAACTATTTTTTGTCAGAAAATTTAATTCTTTCTTCTTTTTGCCAACCAGGGAAGGAATTACTACAAACAATTAAATACTTTACTCTCTGTTTAGAAGTTCAGTAGTAGAGAAAAAAAAAACGAAAAAGCAAAACAAAAACTAATGTTGTACTATATAATTTTGTCTCATAATAATCCTCAATAGGAAAGAGCTGAAAGAAACAGGCCGAAATTAAAAACCAAATTAAATTAAAAGATTAATAAATGATATTATCGGCGACACGAGGCCGTGATACGTTGTTTTATAAGAAGGAAGGGAGAGAACTAATGCATTTTGTCTTAAGGACTAACGATTCTGCAAAATAACCACCTGGTATTCGTTTTTTATTCAGCTTGAAGGCCAGCATACTTGTAGTTATTTATTGGTTTATATTTAATTGGAGGTAAATGAAATTTCATATTTTATCAAGCTATCATCAACTGAACTTCGAGAGTTTGATACTAATGAAACAACTCTGTTAAATATTAGCACGTAAGAAATGTATGGAGGATGTGTAGCATATATACATAGGCACGCACACCTCAACATACACACACACTCGTACACACACATTTATAAATATAAATATATGCAAGTGTGTGAGCGTGAGAATGTTATACTTCTTACACTACTGTACGCCTGCGAGATATGGACGCCAAACAAAAAAGCTAAACTATTTCTACATGAACCTGCTTGGGAGAATTATTGTAAATCACCTGGCATTAGACTGTCTGAGATACCAAATTCCTTTGATGGGCTGATCTACCAAAGATCTACACAATGCTTAGGATAGTGGGCAGGCTAGTTTGTTCGAAAATGCGACACGCGCTTCCCCAAGACATTGTTTTACAGCGAATTGTAAAAAGACAAGAACACACAAGATGGACACAAAAATCTCTGCAAGGATACACTCAAAGACTCAATGAAAAGCTTTTAGATCAGCTCCGACCCTAGGAAACGCAAGTGAAAGACTGCTCTGGAGGGTTGAAGGGGCGCAAGAAAACCATGAACGGTGTAAATCCAGAGCCAGCTCCTTGCCTTCAGTCCCAGCAGACCACCACCTCCCCACCTTCGGTAGCGCCTTCTACGCACGCATCGGACTGATCGGCAACTGTCACATCTTTGGTCATCGTCTACAAGGATAGACGATCTAATAATAACAATAATAATAATGATAAGAACAACAATAATGATGCTACTACTACTACTACTACTACTACTACTACTACTACTACTACTACTAATAATAATAATAATAATAATAATAATAATAATAATAATAATAAGAAGAAGAAGAAGAAGAAGAAGAAGAAGAAGAAGAAGTAACTGTAGAATATGTGGAGATGGACAAGAAACAATAAATCATATTATCTCTGGCTGCCCAGTCCTGGCTAAGAAGGAATATATTCACAGACACGACAGAGCTGGGACCTATATACACTGGAAGCTATGCCAACACTATGGAATAACAACAGAAAAAAGATGGTATAAACACACGCCAGAAAAGGTCACAGAAAACTAGAAAGCAACCATACTCTGGGATATGCCAATACACACAGATAGAGAAATTAATGCGAATAGACCAGATATAGTTGTCAAAGATCATGAAGAAATAAAATGCTTTCTAATTGATGTATCAATACCAACAGATGACAACGTCTCTCGAAAAGAAATGCAAAAACTTTCAAAATACAAAGACCTGGAAATAGAGGTAACTCGAATGTGGAATATAAAAACAGAAACAATTCCTATCATAGTAGGTGCCTTAGGTATAATAAAAAAATATTCAGACAAATACATAACAAAATCACCAGGACTTACACATATATATAACATACAGAAAATTGCACTACTGGGTACGGCACACATTCTACGCAAAACACTTTCAATACAGTAAACATAAGAGCACCACTGCAAACCACAGCACATACCCAAGGCGCACAGAGCTGCGCTCGGTAGTGAAGTGAAAGTACGTTATAAAAATAAAACTACTGAACAATAATAATAATAATAATAATAATAATAACAATAATAATAAACTGGAAGAATTCTGGAAACAAATATGGTCGGTGAAGCAACAATCCCAGAAAAGGACCATTAAAACAACGAACTTAGCACCTGAGCAACTCTGGACCCCTATAACAACTGAAGAGGTCACCGAGACACTGCAAAGACTAAGCAACTGGAAGGCACCTGGGCACGACAAGATCCCCAACTTCTGGTTAAAACACCTGACAGGTATGCACAAAAACTGGCAGAAAACTTTAACAACATACTAGCAGAGCCAGAGACAATGCCTGAATGGCTCACGAAAGGGAAGACCATCTTAATTCCCAAATCCACGGAAACGGAGAAACCGCAAAACTATAGACCTATAACCTGTCTCCCTACGATCTACAAAGCCTTTACTGCAACAATATCGCAGAGATTGAGTAAGCACCTGGAAAATAACAACCTGTTTCCAGAAGAGCAGAAGGGATGCTGCAAGGGCTCATACGGCTGTAAAGATCAATTATTAATCTATAAAGACATAACTGAAGACAGCCGCAGAAAAAAGAAAGGCCTCAGTATGGCCTGGGTGGACTACCAAAAAGCTTTCGACAGTGTTCCCCACACGTGGATTCTGGAAACACTAGCTATAGACAAGGTGGCACCAATTATTATAAAATACATAAGGCACTCAATGAACAAATGACAGACAGTGCTATAGATCCAAACAAAAGAGGGACTTGTAAAAATGAAAGCCATCGCCATTAGAAGAGGAATATTCCAGGGAGACACGCTCTCTCCACTCCTGTTCTGCCTGACACTCACACCTTTAACTGAATTGCTAAATAGAACTGGATGCGGATACAAATGCTACGGAAAAACAGTCAGCCACCTTTTATATATGGATGACCTAAAATTATACGCTAAAATGACAAAGAGCTGGAAACACTACTACAGACAGTACATGGCTTTACTAAGGAAATAGATATGAAATTTGGATTAGAAAAATGTGCCAAAGCAACTCTGAAAAGAGGAAAATTAGTTAAAAGTAGCAACATCACACTAGATAAAGCCAATGAAATAAGAGAATTAGACGAATGCCAGCCATACAAATATTTAGGAGTCAATGACATAGATAGGATAACACACACACAAATGAAAGAAAAAATAAAGAAAGAGTACTATAGACGAGTTAGATCAATACTAAAAACAGAGCTCAATGCTAAACACAAAATAATAGGCATTAACACTTTAGGTGTCCCAGTTATAAGTTACAGCTACAATATCCTTAACTGGTCACTAAACGAACTATCTAAAATAGACAGGTAAACAAGAAAAAGAATGAGAGGATATAGGATGCACCACTCAAAATCTGACATAGAAAGGCTATATATACAACGCGCAGAAGGTGGCAAGGGTCTTATACAGCTGGAAAACTATTATAAAATAACCACCATAGGACTGCAAAAATACCTACTCCAGAAGCAGGGAAAACTAATACAAATAGCCACAAAACACGAGCAAAACAAAAAAAACTGTTTTCAGTATTTAAGGAAGCTGACAAATACAAACAAGAAATCATACTACCTAACAAATACGAAGAAGAAGAAGAAGAAGAAGAAGAAGAAGAAGAAGAAGAAGAAGAAGAAGAAGAAGAAGAAGAAGAAGAAGAAGAAGAAACAACAAAAGCTATAAAACAAATGAAATCCAAATTAAAACTAGAACAGCAACGGACCATGATAAAACGATGGCAACAAAAGCCCCTACATGGTAAATACTGGGCTAAACTAAATGCAAAAGAAATAAACAGAAAATTCCCAGCAATGGTTGAGAAGCTCAGGACTCAAAGCAGAGACTGAAGGATTTTTAATTGCCGCACAAGACCAACGCCTCCCCACCAGAAATTACCAAAAACATATAATGAAAAGAAACATAACAAGTAACTGTAGAATATGTGGAAATAGACAAGAAACAATAAATCATGTTATCTCTGGCTGCCCAGTCCTGGCTAAGATGGAATATATTCACAGACACGACAGAGCTGGGACCTATATACACTGGATGCTATGCCAACACTATGGAATAACAACAGACAAAAGATGGTATAAACACACGCTAGAAAAGGTCGCAGAAAACGAGAAATCAACCATACTCTGGGATATGCCAATACACACAGATAGAGAAATTAAGGCAAATAGACCAGATATAGTTGTCAAAGATCATGAAGAAAACAAATGCTTTCTAATTGATGTATCAATACCAGCAGATGACAACGTTTCGCTAAAAGAAATGCAAAAACTTTCAAAATACAAAGACCTGGAAATAGAGGTAACTCGAATGTGGAATCTAAAAACAGAAACAATTCCTATCATAGTAGGTGCCTTAGGTATAATAAAAAAATACACAGACAAATACAAAACAAAAACACCAGGACTTACACGTATATATAGCATACAGAAAATTGCACTACTAGGCACTGCACACATCCTACGCAAAACACTTTCAATACAGTAACCATAAGAGCATCACTGCAAACCACAGCACATAACCAAGGCACACAGAGCTGCGCTCGGTAGTGAAGTAAAAGTACGTTATAAAAATAAAACTACTGAACCATAATAATAATAACGTTCAGTTCCTTGGTCATATCTCTTGATCATTGTTGCTTTAGCCTGGAATCTTTGTTTCAGGTCTTGAAGAACTACATTTAGATATTTTTGTTTTCCTTATCGTATATATCTACGTTCCTAGTTGCTGATATTTCTCCTCACTCTTGATTTCACTATTTCTCTTTCATTCCAAGATATCGATATGTTTTCGATGTTCGTTCAGTGATTGCTTTATTCTTCTTTTCCACCAAGGTTCGTTTCCTCCATTCCGCCTTTTACGGTTTGCTCCGAGGCCTACTTTAGTTCCTATACAGAGGATGCAGGCTTTAATGAATCTATTCGTTCCTATTATATTATCTCTCTTCATTTCTTTCGGCATTTGATTCACCTTAAGCCTCCACACCCCAAATTTCTATCACTTTCCTTAGTCCATTTATTTCCGTGTCCAAGTTTTCCTCAATGATACTCGTAATATCTTCGATCAACCAGAAAAATATCTAATTACGTGAATAACTTTATGGAAGTGAATGACAAACTACCAAAGGAGCAGAAAGAATGCAACAGGAAAAGCCGAGTGTCAACGTCTGACAGACAGAATGGTACTGAATGACTACAAGAGAAGACTTACTTTCGTGGGCTTCGTGTGGATCGATTATAAGAAAGCGTATGACAAGTCCCATCCCCACCGTTCCTGAATTTTAGAACATCTTGAGCTGGTACAGGTGTCTCATAACATATCAAATTTTATTTTGAGATCGATGAAAAACTGGAAAACAGATTTAACATATTTTACATTATTTATGTTATTTACATTTAATGGATATCTGTCCTCATCTTGTTTGTTGTTAGCACAACGTTTCGGCTGATATAACCTCCAGCCTTCATTAGGTGTCTTGGGGACATTTCGAACCTGGGTTCTCATCCCTAATTTATTTTTCGATGTTCTTGTTGTTATTATTATTATTATTATTATTATTATTCAGGTCACTCCTGGAATCGAACTAGGAATCTTGGGGTTAGTATCTCGTGCTCTTAACCACTACGACATATGCCAGTGGGCAATTATGGAATGAATTTTTAGGGCTTATAAATATAATATTTTCCTATCCTTCCTTAATACCGGTTTCCATATGCTATTCATATCTGTACTCGGTCTGCTTAGGAGGTTGTTGCATCCTAGCATATGTGCTGCTTCTTTTAGTTTTCGTATTTTCCAGTGGTATTCTCTTTCTATTATTTTAACGTCATTCCCGTGGAAAATATTAGATTTGTAAGCCCTTAAAATTCAGTCCAAAATTGCCCACCGGCATATGACGTAGTGGTTAAGAGCGCGGGCTACTAACCCCAAGATTCTGTGTTCGATTCCAGGCAGTCACCTGAATAATAATAATAATAAAATGTGGGTGTTTATGTATAATAAAAAGATAAAATATTGAAATGTGTAAGAAGAAAAGTAACGTAAGTATATGCGGAATACAATCAAAAGAAAGGGCAAGATACGTAATATACCATGGTTTAAAGAAATTAAAGGAGCTTTAATGCTTATATCGGGGGAGAAGCTGAAAAACTGTCGTACTAATATTTTTAACTATGGAGGGGTGGGGCAGGAACCTACATTAATATAACTAAGTCTATTGTTGGGCTTCCTAGAGGGTTTGTAAATATTAATTTTTAAATCTAGAGATACCTTAAGAGTTACATGTATATGTATTTGCGTATGTGCGTATATAGATGTGTATATGAGTATATGAGCATATAAATGTATTTATGGGCATATATGTAAATGTGTGTATATATATATATATATATATATATATATATATATATATATATATATATATATATATATATTATTAAAAAATGGCAAAAAATCATATATTAATTAATATCGATTAATTACAAGGAAGCTAGCACATTTAAATAATCAAAGAGATTCAGAAACATTATCTGCAATCTCAGGGGGTTAAAGTACATTTTTATATATGACGTTGACCACTAACGTGGACATTTAATGTGCTAGAAATAGATCACATCTTGTGTCTAAAAAGACCTAAATTGTTCTCAACATGAAATATAGCGTGATACCAAAACGTAAGCGGGCAAGACATTTAAAATCACAGAAAAAGAACATTATTAAACAGGTACCCGCTTCAAATTTAACAATCTTACCGACTGTCTATTTCTCTTCAGCCTGATTTGTAATCATCAGAATCATATACAGAGTTGCCCACCGCCATAGGTGCGCGTGTATATGGTTCTGCTAATTACAGCATAATGGTAAAATTGAAAAGTCTTCGTTTTGGCGCACTAATTCTAGGAATATGTCTGCAGAGAATATTTACTGCGTCGCATATATCCAGTATGAGAACTCGGTGAAGAGAAATAGACAGTCGGTAGGATTGTTAAATTTGAAACCGGTACCTGTTTAATAATGTTCCTTTTAAATGTCTTGCCCGCTTACGTTTTGGTATCACGCTATATTTCATGTTGAGAACGATTTAGATCTTTTTAGACACAAGATGTGATCTATTTCTAGCACATTAAATGTCCACGTTAGTGGTCAACGTCATATATATATATATATATATATATATATATATATATATATATATATATATATATATATATATATATATATATACATGTCTGTGTGAGTGTCTACGTATGTAGAGTTAACGAACGCAGAAGGTTTCTATCCAGTGTGAGAATGTGGTTGCGGGTATCTTTTAGAATTTTAAATGTTTTTTTTTTATATTTTATATCTTATTTAGTTTTTCATGTCTATTAGAGTAACTTCCCTTTTATTGAACGGTTTTTTTCATAGCGTCTATCGTCCAAATAGCCGACAAAAATACCTTCAAGCTCCGGCATTTGAAGCTCTCAGTTCTCTTATGACAATTTACTGATTGTCCTATACTAAATATATATATATAATATAAATAATATATATATGCATATATACATACATAGATGTACATACCTACATCTCTCTCTCTCTCTCTCTCTCTCTCTCTCTCTCGATATATATATATATATATATATATACATGCATATATGAGTATAGGACGTCAAAATACGTGAACAAAATGAAAAAGGAGAACATAAAAGACAACAAATACATGGAAAACGAACTTCTTTTTCGGATAACGAAAGGCACAAATAGACAAACAAGACAGGTAACATAAAGAACAATCCCCTCATCAGTTATCCCCTCTGTTATCTATTCAGGATTTCAAAGGTTAGGACAAAACGCGACTTCGTTGAAACAGTCCTTCTCGCAAAGCATATTAAATGAAATTTGATATGTTACGAATTATTGTTATATATCGTCATTGATATATGCTACCGTGTCATTCATAATCATTTGTTATTTGGAAATTGTCTAAAATCAATATCGAATTTGGTTGGGGCAATTTAGTTGTACAGAGAGTGAAAGCAATAGATTAAATCATTTATGTGATTATCAATTACTTGTGAACTTACAATGCACAAATACATTAAACAGCTTTCATGAATAGGAATGCTAAATGTGAAATCTATATGCATGAGTGTAATATCTCTAATCAAAACATACAGGCGTATTATATCAAATACTACTTTGAGATACACGTATAACAAATGGGTGCGTTCCTATACGGGGTGAATCTAAGGAAGAAAATATTTTCATATGGTGTAAAGCGCGTTCCGTACACTGAACTATCCAGATTTGCTTCAGTTGCATTGCTTGTAAACCTGTGAAATCATATATATACAATATTTGAAATATTTGAAGGCATTTAGTCAGATTGACAAAATTTAAAAGAAAAGGAAATCGATCATCATGGAATAAATTCCTCTAAAATAAATAAGAAGATAATGCTTAAATTAGAGTTTAGTTCATAGTTATGGAAATATATGTAAGAAATATTCTATATTGGAAAATATTTCGTTTTCTTATGAATTATTCAAAGAATACGAATATGCATTTATAGAAAATTGACTTCAAAATTCATTACATATAACATTATTCACCTAGCCCGAAAGTTGAACATGTAAAGAGTTTTACATAATCATACATATTCAGTACAAATGCCAATCAATTGTCTTTATGTCCGTTTGTCTGTATGTATGATATGCGTGTGTTTGTGTGTGTAAGAGTGTTGGTATATAGATCTGAATTTAAATACACATGCATAGATACACACACACACACACACACATTCACCCTACTTATTTAAATATGGGTAGGTGTGTGTGTCTTCCATTAACTAGGGACCCCTCAAGAGAAGTTTTACTAGTGTTACTCTTACTAAAATTGGTAATGCCACGAGAGACATTCAAACAATCTGATAAACTATCATAGACTAAAATAAAATGAATTCCCTAAAGAATTTTAAATCTACAAGAAATAAAATTTCAATAGAGGGCAAGTTAGAGTCACCCGAACACAAAATGCTTAAGGCATATCAAACATATACATACACTGTCAGCTGTGTAATGGATATTGTTATGATTTCCACAATACAGCGATCAACAGTGATAATAGACGAGAAGTGGTAACAGAACATGATTCATCAACTCTACATATACCTATTGTTTCAAGTAGAAACGCGAAATCTCAAACATAAATTGTAATAATCTTATAGAAACGAAGTACATAAATTTAATATTATAACATGCAAAACCACATTTTCCTTCCATGCATATCAAGTAAATTGAATGAAATTGTTGCTGTTGGCACTCCGTGACTGAGCGCTCCACAGACACGTGTACGCTTAACGTACCCTTAGTTCTCGGGGATATTCAGCGTGACACAGTGTGACAAGGCTGACGCTTTGAATTACAAGCACAACAGAAACAGGAAGTAAGAGAAAGGTGTGGTGAAAGAGTACAGCAGGGCTCGCCACCATCTCCTGCAGGATGCCTCGTGGAGCTTTAGGTGTTTTCGCCCGGTCTGGGAATCGAAACCGCGATCCTATGACCACGAGTCCGTTGCCCTAACCACTGGGCCATTGCACCTCCACAAATTGAATGAAATACATGTTATACATTACTCATAGTGGAAATCAAATTAGTGCCAAAGGCAATCATGCAATTCGAAAACTGTTTTTAACGGTTATATTCTAAATTCTAACCCTAAACATTTTATTCTCATAAACTATCTAAACATTTAAATAATTAACCCCATCCATGAATCACCAATTTTATTTGTTTCGAAACCCTGTGTATACTTGTATCTAAGCAGGTGTTCAAAATATTTATAGTTATGAATATAAATGTCATGGATATATTTGTAGCAACGAATAGATTGTTTCTTATTGTTTTCATTTGATATAAATCATTCAGAAAATCAGTTTAAAATGAAAAGAAATACTTTTTCTCGTAATAAAGTGCTACACTTACCTCTTCCTGAAAAAGCAATTCTTGCTATTTTTGATATAGTCTTCTTCTTTAACCTATTCTTAATTATGTAAACCGTTCTACTTACACTTTGGTAACTGTCTAACCGAAATATATTTATAACACTTACTCTTTTACTCTTTTACATGTTTCAGTCATTTGACTGCAGTCATGCTGGAGCACCGCCTTTTAGTCGAAGAAATCCACCACAGGAATTTTTCTTTGTAAGACTAGTACTTATTCTATCGTTCACTTTTTCCGAACCGCTTTGTTACGGGGACGTAAACACACCAGCATCGGTTGTGAAGCGGTGTTGGTGGGACAAATATAGACACACAAACACATACAAGCACATACATATACACATATATACGACGGGCGTCTTTCAGTTTCCGTCTACCAAATCCACTCACAAGGTTTTAGTCGGCCCGAGGCTATATTAGGAGACACTTGCCCAAGATGCCACGCAGTGGGACTGAACCCGTGACCATGTGGTTCGTGAGCAAGCTGTTAACCACACCGCTACGAAATCTTCGAATCATGGTTAGTATACAGTATTGAGAAATGAATACAGACATGGTATGAATCATTTAATCTCGGAATGTTTGGTTACAATTCATTACCGAAACGTATATTGCAAAAGAAGCTAATTCTGCAAGGCATAACATTCTTTCGTACTACTTCATAAGCAAAAAGTCTAACAACATTAAATGCATTAATCTACATAGCTGGAGAAAATGAGTAAATGAGTGATACATGTATGTCAAATTGCCTGCCATGTTACATTCTGTGTCACGCTGAAACTCACTCAAAAGCTACTTTAATGGTACGTATGTCTGTGGAATGCTAAGCCTCTTGCGCAGAGCATTAATTTCATGAGCAGGCCGTTCCGTTGATCAGATCGACTGGAACCCTCGTCGTCATAACTGACAATGACAGTTAGCAGTAGAAGTAGTAGTAGTAGTAGAAGTAGTAGTAGTAGTAGTAGAAGTAGTTGTATAGTAGTAGTAGTGGTAGTGGTATTTGCTTTCTTCTGTAGAATAGTTTTTTCTAAAAATTAGAAGCAATCCCTCCTCTTTTCAATGGAACTTCATGTGACTGGCATTTTGTGTTATTTTCTCTTTGTTTCTATACTGTTTTCTTTTCCAGGGCATAAACAACCCAATATTTTGTCTATAATTGTATATGCCATACGTCTACATCTGTATACAGTGAGAAAGAAAAGAATTGAACAGAGGCTGACGTATCTACAAATTCATCTGGACGGCCATGCGTGTTATGTCTATTTCAAGTATGGCAGTTACTAATTCTTCTTCTTTCCGAAAATTAAAGATCTAGATGCAATACCTTTGGTCATAGGCCTAATATGGCAACTTTTGAATGTTCTTGAGATCCGGTTGAGTGGTGATCCTAAACATCATGCACCGTCACTTCATAATGTCTGTTATTGTAATGATGTGATTTACTGAATGTTGGGAAATATATTATATTTCTCAGAAAAGACATGAGACATTTACACTATGTGACTATATGCCTACCCTTGAAAACCGGTTGCCTTCTTGCTTCATCATATAAACTTTCACTGCTGCAATTATATTTGTATCGAAATATTCATGTCTTTGGGTCACCAGTAAATTCGTCGCGTACTTCAGTCACTGGGAATAGTTTGATGGTTTATGCCTGTGTGATAGTTTTGCATTACAGCATTCTCATAGCACCAAATACTGAAAAATTCCATTGGCTCACTTGCTGCTTTGTAAAATGCCTCACACAACTGTACACAGCAAACATCAGGTGAAAATTAATGCAATGTCAGGTAGTTTTTCTAATGTGATGATCTTATTTGCACAAACACTAACTAAATTTCAGAATGTTTTATCTTGCTGACATCCAGAGTTTTAATACGATTTTGCCGTATGTATAACACACACATAATTCTAGGTGATAGGTATCAATATGAACTGTATAACCATTTTTCGAGAAGATGGAATTGTTTATAACTAGAGCACATTCTGTACAGTATTCATGTTCAATAATCACACTTCTCTTACAATTGTCTTCTGTCCGATCAACACGTATCTGAGAAGTGATCTCATAAAACTGCCTTGTTTTACTTCATGCTGTATCATCATAGGAGTAAGTCATGCACACAGGAGTGAAAGATGCTTCAAATGTTAAACTACGATGTTTAGTCAGTCTTAAACGCAATTTTATTAATCTGTCGGACAGAAGAGAGCTAGAGTAGTTGGCCTGAAAGCTTCTTGGTGATGGTTAAGTAAACATTAGTCTTAATATGTAGATAATGCTCATTTATTTACCAGAAGGTGTAGTTTCGTTCCAATAGATTTACTTCTATTTGCAATTGTATTTGTAACGCTTCAGAAATTGACTATACCAAATATTATTTATTAACTATAATCTATCCGATTTCTTCAATCTAGTCTAATTACAACTTCATTCTTTGTGACCAGGATACAAAAATGAAATTAATATATATGTTTGTCAGAGAATGATGTGATATAGTAAGCAGTTTAAGAAAAAAGTACTTGAGCTACTATCTCTATTCTCGGGAGATCCCTAGATTGACACACGCACGAAAAAACCCCTAGAGCTGCTTAAAGACTTTAGCTGCATGTCCGATAGATATTACATTTTCTTGGACCAGTGACTATCACAAAGTGGCATTTATTTACGACCCTATGTTGGAGAGTGTAATGCATATGTTGAAATCTAGTGAATACTGTTTAGGAAGACATTCGTTTATTAAAATATACATTCAAAACGAAGTCAATTAGTGGTCTTTCTTCACTTAATTAGATGCATAAAGTGGGCAATTTGTATGCGCAATAGAGCACAATATCTAACGAAGATTTCAAAACGCCTACATCTACATTGTGCAGGTTCCTCAGGCTCTTTGGAAGAATATTAAAAAGCTGTGGGCCACTGAAACCCAGGATGTTGCAGTAACTGGCCCTGTAGCGCGATGGCATTGCTGGGATGTTTGGCACTATGCAGTGTGGTCCCGTTCTGCCATTGGTGTAGCTTTCAATGCCAAAATTTGGCACAATTCCTTCCAGGATCTTCCAGATGTATACTACTGCATACCACTCCTGCCTTCTGTCCCTGGAGTAGAGTCTTCAATGTTTCAGCCTTTCCCAGTTGCTGAGCAGTTGCAAGGAGACGATCTTCTTTGTGAATCTTCACTGGATTGCTTCAAGGTCTGCTGTTAATTTCACACTGTCGGGTGACCATAGCTGGGAGCAGTATTCCAGGTGGCTGAGGACGAATGTCCTCAAGAGGTCTATCATGGTTTCCATATCTCTGGTTCTGAATGTTCTCAGAATTCATCCAGTTAGTCGTCTGCACTTTGTCGCCATCCTGGTAATGTGCATTTGGAAAGAGGTATCATCAATCTCTCATATCGATACCCAGGTCGCTCACTGGTTTAGGCTCTGGGATTGAAATTCCATTTGGACCAGTGTACCCTGCAAGTTTCACATTCAGTTTTGGACGCTGGTAGCGCAGAGCTTGGAATCTTTCAGCATTAATCTGCATATTATTTTCAGCCCATCTGTAAGGTGAGTCCAACTCCTGTAGCAGATGTGCAACTTCGCTGGGGTTCTGTATTTTCGGCGAAACTTTCGTATCGTCTGCTTATCATGCAATGGTGGCTATCCGGGCAGTCGAGGGCATATCTGAGAGGGCCACTGTAAAAAGCAGTGACCCCAAAACAGTACCCTGTGGAACACCGCTCACTGTTTGTATTTTCATAGAGGTGGCTTCATTACCCACTACTACCTGACTTCTATCTTTCAGAAAGTTATGTAACCACTGTCCAAGTTTTCCATCTATGCCGAGATCACACATTTTGTGGCATATCATGCCATGATCCAATCAAACTATATTACATCGACATTTGAGTTGTTGAGTAACTGGCTCAACACGCAGTCATAATGTTGTAAGAGCTGGGTCAGGCAGCACCTAACTGCACGAAAGCCATGCTGAGTATCACTCAGCAAGTTATTTTCTTCAAGGAATGCGAGTAGGCTCCCTATGACTATCCGTTCTATGACATTGCTGATGTGTGAAGTCAGAGAGATAGGCCTATAGATTTTGACATCTGATCTGCTTTCCCCTTCATGGATTGGGCATATTATTCCCTCCGTCAGCTCACTTGGCAGTCTGCTATTTGAAGGAAAGCTCTGGAATAGAATCTGGAGGGGTTTCGCCAGTGCATGCTTGCACATTTCGAGGAGGATTGCTGGGAAAATATCAGCACCAGTAGTTGAATATGCGTCCACTTGATCTAT
>NC_142928.1:44999792-45084792 GCF_046866305.1 Octopus bimaculoides
GAAAAACCTTTCATTAGTGCATTAAAATCTAACTTTCACCTTTTAAATCTTTTATGATATTTTCTCTTTAAAAACAGTAGCTATATCCATTTAAGCTTTGACTTACTAATCATCCAATGGAAATTAAATTTGGAAGTAGCTAAGTAATAACATAAGCTTTATAAGATAATTGTTTTCTCTGAAGGAAACTAAAAATATTGATTTGTTTTAAAGCAAAAGCAACTGTTTGTCTATTTACTTAGAAACATAGTCTTATTTGAATCAGTCAAAAATATTCGATTTGCCTCGGTAGCTTAGAGAGAAAATGAAAGTTGTTTTTCGTTATATGATGCATTCTCATTTGGTAGCATTTTGTTCTGAATGGTCATTATCCTTCGCTAAATTCGCAATCATGTCTCTACAGCAATGAAATCTTTATGTACATCGAAGCAGCAAAGTCTTCATCTAAAACTTTTTGTGGAATTTCATGTTTGAGAGATATCACCATACTATACTTCGCAACAAAATCCAATATAAATTCTTGTGTACAAATCTTTTTTTTTGTGTTAAATCGACACCAGTCATCTCAAACAGATTTCCAACTGATTGGAGACAGAAAGAGAAAGAGAATGAAAGGGATACACAGAGATAGAGACAGAAATAGACAGACCAAGTTAGAAACATAGAATAAGTGTAAGGATGAGAAAGTTGAGGCAAAAATGAACTCTTTCAAACAATGCTTCGGGCGTCCACTTAATTTGTGATCATTTGATTTTTGAATTTTAGTTTAAATGTACAATTTCAGTTTTTGAGAAATACGGGTCAATTTTAGTTGCAGTAATATCTTAAAATGCTAAAATTGGAACATTTAATGTAAACACTTGCAACGAACCCATTGAATTATCTTCAATAATTCGAATTTCTAGCATTACGATTAAACTGATTTAGAAACATTAACGGTATTTGGCAGAATATAGCTTGACGTCAGTTACTCCAAAATAGTATCTGAAAAGAATTCATAACTGGAAGAAAGATATTAATTTAAATGACAAGGGTCTCAGATGATGCCGCATGAGTTACCATTCGTGATCTTAATTGTTGTCTCATTTACGCTGTGGGAAACCACTTTATATGATAGCGTATCAATAAATATGCTTCGATTAAAATAACACAACTGAGATTGATAAAAAATTAACACTACTTGTTAAAAGGAACTGTTCGATGCACTCTATTTTCTTGTACGAAACAAAATATCTCAGAAATAACCTACCAGCTTTAGAGAGCTGAAAATTCATTTTGAACAGTTGCTGGGAAAAAGCTCATGCTCTTGTAAATCAACGTATTCTGTGCGATGTGCGCCAGAACTAATTTCGCAATAAAATATCAAGGAAATAAGCAGTATATTACACATAATTAGTTACACTTTTAAATAAATGTACGTAGGGGAGGTATATTTTTTGTCCGAATTGTTGGCATAGAAGTATTACAATTGAACCATTCATCAGCGCTCACATATATGTAGCCCCATATATTACATACATGTATATATATATATATATATATATATATATATATATATATATATATATATATATATATATATATATATATATATATATATATATATATATATATATTTGTGTGTGTGTGTGTGTGTTTGTGTATGTGTGTGTGTGTGTGTGTGTGTGTATTATTTTATGCATTTCTTCTTTGACGCGTTTCAACCATTTGACTGCAGCCATGCTTGAACACCGCCTTAAAGGGTTTTAGTCGAAGAAATCGGCCTCAGGACTTATTCTTTGTAAGCCTAGTACTTATTCTATCTGCTGCTTATCCCGAACTGCTAAGTTACAGCGACAAATACACACCGACATCGGTTGTCAAGTGATAGGTGGCGGGACGATCACAGGCACAAAGTCACGCAGACATATATATATATATATATATATATATATATATATATATATAAATATATATATATATATACACAAATATATAACTATATCATATTGATTTACTTATACCATATATACGTATATGTTCATCTATATGGACCTTTCAGTCATTATGTTCCCATGTATATGTTGGTATTATTTTTCGTATGAATTACAATACTTTTGATTATACACATTCCTACGAACCTAATATATTATTACAAGTTTAGCAGTCATATTTGCATTTTAGAATCGTTAGTAAACTTATTTATACACGTTTGAATTAAATTTAACACAGGGGATCGGATTTGTACTATTTAATTACAGTCTAGGTAATCATTAATCTTGCAAGATTTGACATCGAGAATGAATTGTTCCGGCTTCATTGAGTAATTGAATCTATTTGAAATATAATAGTAATAATCTTCACTATGTCACACAATTCCAATCAAGTGGAATATATTTACATATTTATTGGGCTTATAATTCGATGCTCAAGGAAATTAAAAAGAGTAATATTTACATGATACTAGAGAAACGAATGGACGACTTTCTGCAGTGTCAATTAATTACTCCATAGAATTTAGTGTGTTCAATCTGCGCATTACGTGAACGATACTTAACGAAAGATGTTGACTTTATTATCTGGAAGGCTAGTTGAAAGAACAGGTATTACCATTACAAGATATATATATATATCTGTGTGTGCGTGTTTGTATGCAAATATATTTATATAGATGTATACACGTATTAACAATACGTATGTTATTATACATTCATAAATATTTGTCATGTTATAGTTCATTCCCAGAAATTCCAAAATCATATATGTTAATGTAGCAATCGGGTGATACGTAGAATCGGTATATATTAAGCATGCATGGTCAACTCGACTTGGGATTTCGAAGCAGAATATGAATTCTTCATTCGCGAACCAAATAATTCAGCTATGTCTACACAATTACAAACCTTAACCCTTTTTCAATGAAGCATACTACACACTGACATATCTATTTTAATCAACCGTGCATCTATCATTAGAGAAATTCGGGAACAGTCATTAAATGCCTTCATATATTTGTTACTTATTCATAAATTAGATTAATCCATTAGAAAGCTCTATATATTACCTGTAGCGGTATCTAGAGCAGAATCGTTACAACGGCAGGCAAAATGCCTTGGGAAATTAATTTAAGGCCTTCACGATTCAATTTCAAATCCAAATCGGTGCATCTGTTCATTCTTGAAGAATTTATGAAATGAAATTCTACAAAATATTCAACTAATCTTTCATATTACAATAGATCCAAGCATACTCGCTCGACTAATGACGCGGCACATCATTTGGAGTACACTCCCATCACATCAATGCTATCAAACAGCGCCAAACTATATACTGACTAATAGAAATACGCAAATATATTTCAACTTATAATTCATTCATACATATATGCAGGTACAGCCAAACATATACAAACTCACAAAAACATACACGAAGACATATTCTCTCTCTCTCTCTCTCTCTCTCTCTCTCTCTTTCTCTCTCTCTCTCTCTCTCTTTCTCTCTCTCTCTCTCTCTCTCTCTTTCTCTCTCTCTCTCTCTCTCTCTCTCTCTCTTTCTCTCTCTCTCTCTCTCTCTCTCTCTCTCTCTCGCACGCGCGCGCGCTTTAACACTGACTTCATTAATGTATATTTAATCCGAAGAAGCAAGAAATGCACATGTAAGATGTAAAATTTCATGGAACTACTGAAGTCGTAGAATTTCTTAATTTTAATTTGAGAAAAATGTAAATGGTGTTTTCTCAAAACGAGTATACATTTTTTTCACATTTGCCTTACGGAAGCCTGCCAAATACCGTTCTTCACTTGACTTGTGTGTGATGTAATCCCGTTTTAACGCAACCACCTAGATTGAGTTTAACATTTTGGTGGTCGAAAATGTTCCAGAAAATTACATCAGGGTTGATGTCTACATCCTCCATACTTCAAGGTTTGGCAACGGCCCTATAAATACTATTACATATTGCACCTCCTTCAGTGAGTAGGAGAGGAAAATAACTAATTGTACCAAAAGAAATATAGTTCTGGGGTCGATACGATAAATACAATCTGTTTCAGGTTGTATCCTATTATTATAGCCGCAAAATGTCTAAAAGCAGAACATTAATTAAATATATAAATTATCGTGAAGATATAAACAAGTTATTTTCATCGAAAGGCTGTAAGTTGAAAAACATTTTAATATGAAGATGTACAAGGCATGGAAGGAATAAATTTTGAAGAAAAACAAAAAAACAATGAGACGTTTGGAAGATGTTACACAAATTACTGCCACCCAAACAATGAAATAAAATGTTTACATCTTATTCAGGGAAATTATGTAGCAAAGGTGTACTGAATATCATAAGCTACTTGTATATATTTCCGAAATTCAAGATTTATGACGGAAGATGTGTTTATATGAGGTGAGAACGGAGAAATTTGATACTTTAATGCATTTTATTAGTAGTTTCCTTGCCAATCTATAATACACACGTACTAATATTTGTCCTGCTGTCATGAACAATAGAAAAGTTTAAAATAAAATGAGCTACGGGATAGAAAAGTTAACTACTTCTTTTCAACTTGTGCCAGAATATATAACCGAACGCAATCGAATATAAAGAGGAAAGAGATATTAAAATAATGTCTACATTTTTTGCCAACAACTTAGTTTCAGTTCACATTCTTTTGCTTTCTTTCTCTTTTCTTTTACTGTTTTTGTTTTTAGGAGATGTAATATATAAAAATAACCATAGCTTAACCTTCAAAGTGGAATATTGGTAAAAAATTCTGTCTGGTCACAGATGTCACAGGTGTGAAACTCATGCTAAATATGGAAATCTATATACCTATTATGTCATGTCCAATATGAGTATAGCTAGTTTGTGATATTTATACTTATATCTATATATATATATATATATATATATATATATATATATATATATATATATATATATATATATATATATGTGTGTGTGTGTGTGTGTGTGCGTGTGTGTGTGTGTGGGTGTGGGTGTGTATGCGTGCGCGCGCGTGTGTGTGTGTGAAGTTTTATTGATTTCCATCCGCGTATTTTTGTGATATTTTATAGTACTGCACGAAATAAAAATGTCAATAGGATATATTTCATGTTCCTTGCTAATATTCATTGATAGATTACTCCTGGTTATGTTTCATAACAACCATATTTTGGACGGACAATAACATGTTATAAAATACTAAATCAACATATATACTGGACAAAGAACGCTGTTACAAAATCAACCGAATGTAGACATGAAAGTAAATAGCTATTTTCCAATATTTGAAATAGCATTTTAGTAAATGTATAAAAACATTCAATAATAAACAGCAATAAAGTTAAATAATCAAGTATAATATCTGGTAAATAACCTAAGATAATATGTGACACTCGTGTGCACTTTCATATATGCGACAACATCTTAAACATCATTGGCTATGCAGTTGACACCGTCCTCATAACAAGAACTGAGAAAAATATGGCGCAGTTATGTAAATGACGAACATGACGAATTGTGTTTAAGTATTTACCAACCAATATCAAAACAAACGGAAGCAATAAGAGTCTTAAAGAAAGTGCCATTGATTAACAGCATAAGTATTAATGCGGCAAATTTGAAACAAATCGTTATCTTTAGATAATTGGTCGACGTGATTACATCTGATGGAACGTCAATTGAAGAAATTAAGTCAAATGAAATTAATAATTGTATAGGTGTAATCTGCATTTTTCAACATCAAACAACACATACTTACTAAGAAAAAAGAACGTATATCAATAAGAATGCGGAAAGAGTCGGAGTGTCATACACGAAACCCTTCATTAAATATGGTTTTGTGACATGGAACAGCAACAAAGATATCCAAATGGTTCGTGGAAAGAATGGCTCAGTAGAGGAGAAAGCTGAGTACGTCCAATGAATACAGTGAAACATCAGGAAGACCTTTGAGAAACAAAGACCCTGCAGTATCGTTTCAATAACGTTAGATGAGAGAAAGTTCATTAAGCGCTATACGGAAGGAGATAGCCATGAACTCGTGGTGTATACGAAAAATAAAAAGAAGTATCCATAAAACATAAAGAAGAAATATGGTGGTGGTATTAGAAGCAGGTCTCCAAAAGACTTTCAGAAATGTATGGAGTTGCGTAAGGTTTTTAAGGGGCGAAATGATTGATGGGGCGCGTAAAAATATACGTCTGCACACATCACACTAAAAGAGGAATATATATATATATATATATATATATATGTATGTATATATATTCGAATTCCTAAACGAAAGGCGTTGACAAGTATAACCGGCAAGGCTATCAACGTGAAGATCCCGTACAGTACCAAACTGCAAGTCATGGAGATGATGAGTTCCGATTCTTGTTGTAAAGATGCACCAGATCAAAGTTTTATTTTTGTCACTGACAGCATGCTTAGAGAGTTAGGACAAGCCACAAGCATTATATGCAACGGTAAATTCACAATAACGCCAAGACAATCGGTGCACCTCATGAATCACGGCTTAGTATTCACTGGCAGGCCTTGAAAGAGCAGCACAGGAAGCTCTGAGGCAGGCCTTCTCCAACTGTCAATTACAATGTTGTTTTTCCCACTTTTTACAACTTATATACATATATTTCTGAAATTCACACGTATACTTCAACACTTACTCGTATAATAATAATTCAAATGCCAACACATTAGATCAGCAAACATATCACTATTTTTATTACACTTTTGTAATGTATACACTTTTGTAGCCATTAAGTTAGAAGTATGCATAGTAAATAATGAATCATTCCATTATTTAACTGTGATTATTAACCAACCTCGGAACTTCTGATATGTAAAGGCACACATGTACTGAGCTAGCTTTCTTAGATCTTAAATCTGAGTCTCTATATAGCTTTTTTTTTTTAATCCTATTATTCTTTTACTCACATGCGACGTTGTGTTGCAATACTGGAACAACACCTTTGCAATTGGTAATGTTACTATAGAAGCTGGAATACTTACATTGGTGTGTTTGGAATCTCTAAAAGAGCTTCCAAGCGATTCTTGAATAAATTCACACCCGGATCAGATTAAAACAAAATTGTTAAGGTATTTAAATGCTGTGAACATTGAATCCTATGCTATTGTTGTTTGTGATTTTTTAGGGAAGAATGAAAACCTAAGATTATGCAGTAAAAAAACGCTTCAGGATTGGTAAAGTTCTAATTACATAATTTGGGGGTCTAACCTTTAAAGTATATTCTATGTATTAATCGATTCATATCTTTTTCTGTCGTCCGCTCCGCGAGCAGATTTTATCACATTTCTTAGCCCTTATATAAAGGCGTCCTTATTCACAAAATAGAATCTACTTCTGCTGTTTAATACTATTTTCGACCACCTGAGTCGGTATTCTGGCAGGTAGCTGAGGACAAGTGTTCTCCAAATAAGCAGTACGATTTCTGCTCTATCATAAAGCATATTCTCAAGAAACATATCGTTCACCTGTATCATGTTAAGAAAACCAGACACAATGTGTTCCGGTTGTTTGTTTTCTTAGCATTATCTGGAATTGTATGCTATTTTCTTTCGTATGAGGCAATATGATGTGCATGTCGTTATTTGGTCTTTTCACTCAGACTCTTTCTTAATCGTGTCTACGTTGATTGATAGCATTGTACCCTTTAGAATAACTTGTAAAGATATGACACTACTCACCTTGAAGTATTCTATACCTGAGGATTGGCAATTTCAGTTATGAATAGTTATACAGCTAAATTGCCATTATAATGCAGAAATAGTGTTGTTGCAGTCATAAATCGGATGCGTTCTTGTATTTGTATTGAAATGATACCCCATCTAAATACAGACTATGGGTGCTATGGAATTATATTACAAATTAAATCTTCTTAACACCATTTGTATAATAACGTTCTCCTGATTGTTTGCATTGCATATTGTAATGCTGATTTAAATAGTTTAACAAACTTCTGGTGACGGGATAATAATTATACTTATATATAATGTGTCGTAGATTTTGTTTGTTCCCTATTTTGGTAAATTTCAAGTTCTGATTGCAGAGAATTTTTATTCTGAAGACCGATGTTATGTTAATGTGTCATCGAAATAATAGTTTGAAATGTTTGGCACACGTGAGCTTATGTTTTGAGGGAGGAGAAAACAATCATATCGAATCTAGTACTTGACTGCTACTTAATATATCGACACCGAAAGTATGAAAGACAATGTCAACCTCGGTGGAATTCGAACTCAGAACGAAAAGACGGACGGATAGGTGTTTCGTAAATATAACGTGGCTCCATATATATGTTCAAAACTTATATTTATCTATTTTAGAAATGATAATGTTGTAACTGCCATATTTACTTCATATAACATTTCACAACAAATGTTATGTAGTACAAATCTGGATGGCTAGTTCGATGTGTAAGTCAAAAGTTGTGCACATACGAAATACTATGCTTTCCGTCTTTCATACTTTGTCTATTCGGCAACGGAAAAAAGTGTAATTAATGATACATACGTACGTACATGCATATCTACATACATGTATATGCATATACACATATCTATACATACATACGTACATACATATATGCATATACATACAGCACACACACACATATACAATTTTACAAACTGTCATTCCGTTTCACGTAACCGTTCATCATATATGTGTATCAACAAATTTATATATTGTGTATAACGAATCATTGGCGCAAAGCAGTGTGTCGGTATGAGTACGATTTAGTTTAGTTGAAATTTGTTTGTCACATACTTCAACTACTAATGGAAAATACACTGCAATTTCCGTGGAGAAAATAATATCTCTTATGGTAAAAAGGTATGAAAACACCTAGTTCGTTCAGTGTCGCCATGTGTCAGGAATCTCAAACATTGATGTTTCGAGTTTCTTGACTCTTGTCAATGAGATATACCTAAGAGAGGCAACTCTGAACTTACTAAATAAAGCTTATAGCTTTATATATAATTTAGTCAACACGTTGGCTGATTTTCGCTAGCAGATCGCCCGATCGAGTTAGATAACGAGGCATTGACGAAAAGCAGTGTTTAGGTATGAGCACCTTTTTACTTTAAGAGAGTTTTTTTTCTCCACGGTAACTGTGTTTAACAGTTGAAATATGTGACACATGTATTTCAACTAACCTAAATCGTGATCATATATTGTGCGTATATGTGTGTATACATGAATAAACACACACATTTATGTGCGTGTTTCTGTGTGTGTTTATGTATGTATCAAGTTTTTTATGCGTGGAACAATATTTGTAATAAACGTAAACGAATTCTGAGTATAAACATAAGAATTAATTGAATTCCTTAGAGCCGAATTTAAAATCAGAAGCAAAGTTTAACAATACACTTTCGCAGATGCGCTATATGTAGTGACAGTATTTTTACCACTTACATATAATTTTGATATGCGCAGTAGTTAAGACCTACTTAGCAACACGTATAAAGACGTAAAATACAAGCAAATGAGACTGAGCCAAATTCATCCCTGTTTGAAACACAAAAGCGTTCGAAATATTAGAAATATAGTTACTTGTTTCCAATAGAAGAATATTCTCCAAAGTGCTTGCTGCTGTGAATATATCGTAATAGCATGTTTCTATACAATGGTGTGGATTAGTACAAGCATTTGCTTGATGCATAGGTTTCATGTATGTACTTTGATGCGCGTGTGTATTGTATTCCGTTGCAAATAAAATACCTGATCTTCTGCAAATGCGCAGGGCCTTTAAGGCTCATAAATATTTTGTTGACATTTATCACTTTTGTTATGCAATCCATTTGGGGATTATGCCTTATGATAGTGCTTTCCTTTTTCCTAAGAATCTATATCCAGTTATGTTTTATTTCCACGTGTTTCAAAGATTATAATTCCGATGAAGCTGAATATATATTTGAAATAGCTGGATAATAAACTCTAACGTATAGCGCCATATAACTGCCAGCTTTTTATTGTAATTCTTTTCACTACATTAGCATTCAATAATATCAAAGAAACAGGTTATACTACGTTATTCTTTTATTTCCTGACTTTTTTTTAGAAGTAACAGAATCCATTTGAATAAATGTGTGTGTTTGTATATATGCATTAACTATATTTTTAATATATTTTGTATATTAGGATCAATGGATTGAAGAATCGATAGGACTATATACAATGCGTTTCATATTTTGCGGTTCAAATCTCTTCATGGACGACGTACCTTCTTGATAAAACAAGATCCAAAGTAATTCAGTGATTAATCGACGCTGAAGAATCTAATGTCTGGTTTGGTACTAATCCTTTGATGCTTCTGTAATTTGAATAACACAACAGTTGTGTGATGCAGTTCACATGCGCATATGACATACAGTACCTAATCTATATACCGCAACCGCATCACCAGGTTTCGAAATATCCTTAAACGACATGTAACATCACTGGTCGATTTTATCAGGAGGCTTAAGGAAGCGAAGACAAAATACGACCTTACATGGTCCATACTTAGACACGCGAGTCCTTACAACACTATGTCCCGGAAATGTCAGTTATGGTCCGCGGAATCACTCTCGATAATGTTAACAAAGGAGTGAGTGCATTATAAATAAATTCATCGAACAATTACCCAGATGCCTACATGCAGCAAAACACACATTCACATATTACAATCCCGACCTCACATAATTAGATGTGTACTTGGCGCGCATAACTCATAATACATCTGAACTTGAGGAACAATATTTGAATAATTTATATTTGACATGATGTTGCAATCTAGATCCACATGTATACTTGTACATAGATATGTACAAGTATACATGTATATATATATATATATATATATATATATATATATATATATATATATATATATATGTGTGTGTGTGTGTGTGTGTGTGTGCGTGTGTATCTATTTGTGTATATATGTACACACACACACACACACACACACACATATATATATATATATATATATATATATATATATATATATATATATATATATATATATAGGTTTACATATTCATCTGTGCACATTTGCATTTTTGTGTATGTATGCATGTATGTATTAGTGTGAATATGTGTTTACGTGTTTGCGATCGTATGTTTATGTGTGCATATGCGTACATATATGATGTATATGTGTGCGTCCATTCTGTATTATTTATATATATATAGCGGCCTACGTACACTTTGACTCTTATATGTAAGTACACATTTTTCTAAATCTTGCATGACTCTATTTCTGTCTCTCACCCCCTTCACACTTATTCTTTCATTCCACTGTTCGTTCTTTCGTTCCCCCTCGCTCACATTTCCTTGCCTTCTCTTCTCCCTCCACATTTCACTTCATTCTGTCCCTGTTATTTTTCCTCTCCCCTCACTAATTCTTTTGTCCCTCTGCCTCTACATCTCTCTCTTCCCACGTGACCGTTGTTCGGCCAAACCTGACCTTTCATTCTTGGGCTAAGTTGCGTGCTACATCGTTATTTCTCCCTGTACCTGTGAAATGCTTTATCCCGGCTGTAAGGCCTTATTTCCATATACGGTAGCTTAACTTTATTCGTCCTTAGTCGAAAGACATCTGTTGTTATGTCCCGGTATTATTCCTGTATTTGTGATATAATGTTCGTTTTTTCTGTCCTTGTTTTTGTATACATTCGCTGCTTTCTTCCAAGGAATCTAATGCTCTTAGCTTAGTTTTTCCTTGGGGCTGGCCAGATTGGAGCAATATCAAGAATATCCAGCCGAAATTGCAAAGAAGATCTGGATCTCGACTGAAGAAAGAAAACTCGGAATGACCTATCCCTGTTTTCTTTGTATCGTCTATCTGGATGTTTTGTACCTTTGTTGTATCACCTAACTGTCTGGAAGATTTTTGTTCTTGTCTCATTCTGTGACGGGACCTTGATGACTGTCATGAAGCAGGAAAGTATAGCAGTCCTTATATATTTAGCACTCTATATTTAATACTCAATATTTCATATATCCAAGAAGACAGTCAATATTTCATTTCATTTTACTATTTATATTATATATACCATATTCTATATCCCACATTAATTTTATAAGAATATAAATAAAACATAAAAAAACAGTTGGAAATCTTTTAAATAATATATTCCTCTATACACGATCATATTTTTTTTTATTCATATATATATATATATATATATATATATATATATATATATATATATATATATATATATATATATATATATATATATATATATATATATACAAATCAAATTTTGGGGGATTGATCAATATGCGGTTATTCTATTTCAGATAATACAGCAATAAGCTAATGAGTTTATCTGACAGTAAACTCATGCTATCATTTTGCACACCACAAAATAATATTTACAGCATATAACTACAATTTACACCAGGGTATATAATATACTTCTTTAATTATATCCTACTTTAGTTAATACTTATATCTATTAAATATGAAGGAACTACACGTGTTTCAGTACTGGAAGAGTACAATAAATATACATATACACAACTGTATAATTATATATATATATATATATATATATATATATATATATATATATATATATATATATATATATATACATATATAAATACATTTATGCAATCGTCAGATTTACAATTGTTCAAACACATCCTCAGGTTCTATTTCAAAATATTATATATCTAATTTTACATCCCTTTACAAATAAGCAATACAATTAAGCATTGAAGATTAAAAATTAAGAATTAACAATTAATGATCAAAATTATACTGTGTAATATTAAGAATTATAATTTATAAATTATACATTATAAATATGAATTAGTACATATATCAATCACGTAAAAATAAAGTATATGTCAAATACAGAATGTGAGATATAAGATTAAACATCACCATAAAAATGTCTTTGTTTAAATGTGATATATAACAAGAAAAATTCAAATACATATCTTCCTTTTTTTTTGCTGGTATAAAATGGTGATTTGATGAAGAAGATAGCAGGAAACTATGGGTAATATTTATTCCCCAAAATTGAATTGATATTGAATTTTTCAGTTATTTGTATATTTATACATACATATATAAATATACGATAAATAAGCCCCCAAAGTACGATATGCAGATGCATATAGCGCTCAGGGGTTGCACCTGATTGATTTGAAATTTGCATTCCCAAATTATATATATGTATATGTGTATGTATATATATATATATATATATATATATATATATATATATATATATATATATATATATATGTGTGTGTGTGTGTGTGTGTGTGTGTGTGTATGCATATATGTGTATATATACACATACATATATATATATATATATGTATGCGTACATATATTTACTTATGTGTATACGCGAGTGTAGTAACAGGTGTGTGTGTGTGTGTGTCAAATTTTGCACAGACGTCTGAATCTTGCTTTACGTTCCAATATGTGCACATATTTATCTTTGATATATATATATATATATATATATATATATATATATATATATATATATATATATATATATATATATATATATATATATATATGTTTGTGAGTGCGTGTGTGTGTGTGCGTGTGTATGTATTTTTGTATGCATATGTGTGTTTAAGCACGAACACAATAATTTTCGTCTACGTATTATCTTCCGTTCAACTTCTACTTCCTCTTTCCTTCTCTTAACGGTTACAAGAGAGAAAGCTTATTATGTCATTTTTTCTAAACTAGAATGTATGCTTTTCACGTTCATATTTGAATATTTTGCGTTTCAATAATTTTTCTCTGTTTTTACTAATTCTCAAATTTGATGGACATATAGCGGTACGTAAGCCGACTGCAGAAATCTTTAATGAGACTTTTTATTGATGTACCCCAAGAGACCTAGAACGGGTTGAAACATGTGCTTTACCCAATAAAATCTATTACACATTCTATCTCCTATATTATTAACACTGTCACCCCAACTGCCGCTACGAAGTTCCTGCAATCAATCAACGGATAACAAAATGTAATCTATACAATTCGTATAATTTCTCCATTATTACATGCATATATACACACACACGCACGCACGCACGCACGCACACACACACACACATATATATATATATATATATATATATATATATATATATATATATATATATATATATATACACGACAGGCTTCTTTTTGTTTCCACCTACAAAATCCACACACAGGGCATTGGACTGTCGAGTAGCAGACACTTGAACCAGGCACTAGGCAGTAGGACTGAACCTGGAACCATGTGGTTGGGAAGCAAGACTCTCACCGCTGATCCATACCTACGTGTATACATACATACACATATATATCTATATATACGCACATAACTATAGATATATATATATACTTATACATAATTAGGATAAATTCATTAATTGAGGATTTAACAGTGGCTAGTGCACGAAGAAGTCCATATGGGTTAAATAAATAATTAAGATATAATTATAAAAAAAAATATAGTTATAAAAATTGGTGCTGGGGTGACAGCGCCTGTTCGATAGAAATAGACAGCAAACGAGTAGAACCCACTTAAGTTATAACTTCGTTTAACACAAGACTGTATACGAGGAAAATAGACAGAAAAGATTTATAAAAATATTGTCGACAACTCTATAACACTTCGCGTATCGGCATATCACGATCCACTAATTTCAACGCTATTGTTATTCGATGCGTGAGGTTATCGAATTTAGTGGGTAGTGGTGCAGCATAAGCTTGATCTTTTGCATGTCCCCAGAAAAAAAAAAAATCACATACGGTGAAGTTTGCGGATCTCGTAGGAGATACGCGTCTACGATGAATTTTCTTTTCGTATTGATGTTGCCCATGCTGGTGGTAGCCGCATTGAACACCTGTAAGACTGGAAATAAAATTTGATTGTGATTAAATACTTGTGTCTAATAAGGAACTGTCTATTGCTTTTCCTTATAAAGATATTGCGAAATGAAATCGGTTCTTTATTTCTGAATAACTCTGTATATATATATATATATATATATATATATATATATATATATATATATATATATATATATATATATATATATATATATATATATATATATCTGTGTGTGTGTGTGTGTGTGTGCGTGCGTGCGTGTGTGTGTGTGTGCGTGTGTATTACTAATAGCCTCCTTAAAATGTGACAACAGAGCCAAGTGGCCGGAGATTTCAACGTTTACAACGAAATATAGATGCGCAAGTTTTGAATAATGCATGTATTCTTGTCAGTCTTCATTTCTGAGTAAATGCGTAGGAAGCGGTGTGTGGGAGTCGGAGTGTGTGTGAATATTCGTATGTGTCTCTGTGTGTGTGTTCGTGTGTGTATGCGTGTCTATTTAAAGGCACTGAATGACCAAATTGGAGAAACCGAGATATGAGAAAGTCAATCTGTATGCATGTGAATGTGTGGATAACGTATGACCCACAACGTTTATAGTTTTGTAGAAATACGAGAAACTTCGCTTTCTCCTCTAAATGAGTGGTTAGATAGATTTTGTTTTAGACTCAATGGGAGATGTAAAGGCCTTGAGGGAAGTTCCTTTCGGAGGTGGACTGTCGAGAGACAAACACCCTATTTTTAAACTGAGAATTCCCGAGATTCTCTTTGAAACTGTCGGATAGGCGCCATCCAGTTTACTCCAAGAAGAAAAAGTGATAAATTTAGAGTTTCCCCAATTCCCGGGAGTGATTTAGTAGATTTCTTTGAAATCTTTTGTAAGTAATTTGACTTCAAATCGTTGGAGTAACCCGTATCAATCTCCCTTTCATAGCTAATGAAACACAAATACTACAAAATTGTGAGTAATGTGATTAGATATTTAATATTGTAATATCACTCTAAACTTTCCGATCCCATCATTTAAATTGCATATTTCAAACAGTCTCTTGGCGTAAACATCATTGCTGATCAAAGCCTCGCTTCAATTTAAGAAGACAACTATGATATGAAATTGCTGATACTTTCAGGAAAACTGATGTCACAACATAGAGTAATAAATAACACTGAAGCAGTGGTGAGCTACGCGCCCTGTTAAAGAGGTGTTAGTGAGTAGGTACGAAAGGATCTTCCTGCGAGTATGACTTAAACTGTGAGTCTATTTTTCTTTTGATGTGTCAGGTGCATAGCATATGACCTGTGGAAATGTTTACAAAGAACTGGAACATATCAAACACCTCGGTGCTGTAGAATCCGGGAAATGAGAGGCGTTGTATGAATAGTTATGGTCTTATAGAAGCAGTGTTTCCAAATCAAAAGTATTTTATGTGTTTTGATTGTGAGTAAATATTTGTCTCAGTGTACGTGCATGTAGTGGATAAGATGGTAGATGATTTTTAAAGTTCGGATTGACAATGATTCGGGTAATTAAAGTATAAATAATTCGAAGGAAGAAAACATGTAATCGAAGCGCTGTTATTTCAAATGTTTCGCTTTTTTGTTGTTTTTTTTTCACATCGGCACAGAAGCAGGGCTATAAGAGAAATTTGAGTTAGGATACATGAAGTCGAGTTTACTTCGGTATCTAAGGATGTTCAAGAAATTGAGAAATATTGTTTCCACGGAAAGTTCGTTAAAGAAGCTTTTTATTTATTTTCTGTATTATGTTTCCTATATTCCTATAGTAGTGACTTTCAAGTTACACACGTATAACAAATAATTTGTTGTAATTTACTTTATGTAACATAATTTGATCAAGAGGAAGTATTTGTTTTCTTTCTTTTGCCTTTGTACTTTTAAGAAAATAGCTCCTATATGCATATTTACAAGTCATTAGATTGAGAACTTATTATGAGATATTCATTAAATAAAATATTTAATTTACTGAGGATGATATAAACTGACTAAATCTATACGACTGGAATAACTGAATAATGGAACTGTCTGCTGAGAGTGATTAATATATAAATTTACCTCTTTCAATATTGTAATTATCATGGTGTACATTTGGTAAATGAGCATTTCGGCAAATTGAAATATTTCCATGTTTAAAACATAATCTTATGATGCTAAAATAGTTCGATATTGGGAATAAGACTTATTCGGTTTCCTTCGTTACTGAATGTTGTGTATGTTACATGAAATTAATAGGGTTATTTATGATTACTATGAACCAAGTCTCACTTCATTAATCATAATGAAATTCTAGTAGTAGGTAAAATCATAAATCGAAAGTCAGTTAGCATTTAGGGTGGGCTGTGTCACTTGTTTTGACCTCAGCTTATACTTATATGTTCGACCTCGAAGTGAGGAAAGACAAAGTCCAACTCAGAACGTAATGTCTCCAGAAATATCTCTAAACGCTTTTCCCCGGCGTGGAAACAATTCTGTCAGCTTACTACATTCGAATTACAAAATAAAATAATAAATATATTACAGTGAAGCATTAAAGCGCATAATAGAACGAGCAAAGCTGGTAAAATCTAAGTGGAAATTACCTGAAAGGTATAAAAGTAAACATCAACCGTAAACGTAATCTACTCTTTACATATATATTCAAACAAAGGCGTACTGGATTATGCAGTCGAACACATCTTTGCTATTATATTAAACTGTCGTATATTCAAACTTTGGCCAAATGCGTTTCTTTCATTATTTATTTTTGCTTCCAATAGCCGGTTCTCTTTGTCAAACTATCATATCTCGAGCCACTTCAAATGCCAAATATCAAAAAGTGTAGTAAAACGGTTTTGCTATGGAATGGGGGAACTATTTTTTCGTTTTCTGAAAAAGAAAACGTTTTGAACTTACAACACTTTTGCATAATAGCAACGACGTGATTCTGAGGCGACGGTGAGAATGTTTTCTATTGCGTTTCTGCTTGGGGATATTGGGCCCCGGATTAAACAATAAAACATATCTAAGTCATACTATTAAATACACCTTGAAAGCAATGTTTTCCCAAATGTTTATTATCCATTATATGCTATCTCTATCCAAGCCCGTTATACTTCTCCCGACTTTTTCTTCTTTTCAATTTTCATGAAAGTTACAAATATATATACCTGAGATGAATTCAGTTGAGAAACTTATAAGGAAAATCACATTACTGCTAATGAGGATTCAGATTTACATGATATTTCAGAATACACAATCTAACGATCCCTACTTTATTCAAAATGTGCGTTTGAATTTAAGAATTTGTGCTGTTATTTCCAGAAGATTCGTTAACAACGTAGTAGGTCCAGACTGGGCGGGTGTTTTCGGTATTGTTCCTGCACAGATTTTCTTATTTTCTTTTTATTCTGTCCGTTTTCATCTCCTACGTATCAGCGTGCTCCACAGAATCTTCATCACCATGATTTTTATTGTTCTCCTTCTCCAGCTAGCAACAACAACAGCAAGAGTATTACCACTACAACCACCACCAACACAACGATAATAATAATAATGCTCTTCACTGACGAATTTCGCACTGCACATCTTCACAGATCTTAATTTCGTTTTCTTTTCTTTCTCTACTTCTCATTCCTCGGTGTCTCTAGAATCATTAAATGCAATAAAGTCAAAGCATTAAAAATAGCAATAAATTTTAGTGCCTCACCTTTAATTAGTCTCCTAAAAGAATCAGCAGATTGTGAAGACAAATGTTATTTAATACGTGCATTTTACTCTGATTTGTTCCTTTTCTGTATTATTTTAATTACCTTTGGCTAAAGAACGGACAACACTCATCAACAATTTCACTGAGTAATGGAATTAGTGGGTTGTATGATCGACTGCAGTGTTGGAAGAAGTGCGAAATCAATTAAGGCTCTGTTATTGTTCTTTTACAACTTGGTGATGAATTTTCCTAAAAGAATTTGTTACAACTTTGGAGAAATATCACTATAATGTGCAGCTTTGACACAGTCGTACTAGTAATAATTTGTGCACCGATATTTCATTCCTTCACTTTTTTGCATCAAACTACAATTAATAGGCATTGGTTACACAAAAAGAAATAAAACATGAAACTAACGCTTCTATATTTTCTCCAAACGTTATTTTCTTTAACAATTAGTAGAAAGGTCATTGGAGTGTCCTGGACCGTATCTCAGCTTTCATGATGTAAAGTTGCTAATATTAATCCTAACCACACAAAACAATAAACAATTCGTGGACCAGATGATTATTTCACAGCTAACACACATACATGCTCAAGCACATACATATATGAATGCATTCAGACATGTTTAATTGCAGTCGTACGTTCATTTATATGCTATATACTAGAGATATATCAGCAAATAATTACCTTGTGACGAAGATGTGTATAACTTTTATAACTATTAAATTTTATCTATCGTACCATTTACATCGATATATTTTTGACTTGGAATCATAACGAGGTCAACATATTATTCTCCTATTTTATATATAGGCGCACTAATGGTTATGTGGTAATTAGCTTGCTTAACCAACCACATGATTGCAGGTTCAGTCCCATATATATATATATATATATATATATATATATATATATATATATATATATATATATATATATATATATATATATATATATATATATATATATATATATATATACATATATATATATATATATATATATATATATATATATATATATATATGTATGTGTGTGTGTGTGTGTATATATATATATATATATATATATATATATATATATATATATATATATATACATATATATATATATATGTGTATATATATATATATGTATGTATGTATATATATTTGTGTGTCTGTGTTTCTCCCCCAACATCGTTTGACAACCAATGTTCGCGTCTTTATGTCCGCGTAACGTAGCGGTTCGGCAAAATGGGCCGATAAAATAAGTACTGGGCTTGCAAAGAATAAGTCGTTGGGTGGATTTGTTTGACTAAAGGCGGTGCTCCAGCATGGCCGCAGTCAAATGACTGCAACAAATAAAAGAATATTTGGTACAATACTTTTTTGCAATATGTTAATATATAAAGAAGTTAATAGCTTTAAAATTTGCAAATGTTTATAATTTTCGCCAAACGAAACCCACGTACATATTGGTATCTGTTCCCATTGTAACAAGCTAACGTCTGCTTAAAATGTGTATTTTCTTCACTTGTCAATTTTATGTGATAAGTGACGTTTGTACAACCTCATGTTTGTCACTTATACCCGTGTTGTCCTTTCTTCTTCTTTTTTTGTGAAACGAACGGATATTTTCGGCTGCCCTCCTATCACTACTTCGTTTCCTGAGTGTTTTCCTGGCCTCTTTCACTCTAAATAGACGTACGACCGCAGTCAACTCGTTTTACCTTTCGAATATGAGGGGGAAATTGAAAACAGAAGATGATGCAATTTTTCATTTTCAAGGGAATGATGTTATCCCTAAAACAAAATTATGTACAAAAAAGCCAATATACGAACAAAAAGGTGTTTTGCACGAAAATATACTGGCAGTGATCCCGCAGAGGATGCAACGACTCTGTGTCAGAAAAGGTACATGGTTGGAAGGTGGTGCTTCTTTTCTTTAAACCCGATTCAAGGAATTGACTTCAGTCCCATTATGTGTTGAAGAACTGGAGACCATGCAAAGAGATATGTTCGTGTAACATGTGCGGAGGACCTGCTGCGCAATCTAGTTGAGATAGGCAGTCCTTGGATGATTATTGAGATAGACAAAAGTCTTCTCAAGCCGAAAAGGAAACCGAGGAACGGCACTTGCTAGTTGGGCACTGGACTTTTGGAGGACAGTGTCGCAGGATCAGATATGTTTTTCTTTATGCAGAACCATATCGGAGTCGTGAAAGATTGGATGAATGCATACGTCAGTCGGTTCTTCCAGGAACCATCATTTTCACTAACTTGTGGAGGACCAATCGTACTTTTCCGAAAGAGATTAATATTATTTTCGAATTTCGACATTGAACAACAGCGTTGCGTCTATTAGCTTAAAAGTGTAACAGTTTACATTTCTGTAATTATTCACTTAGGATTTTCACGTTTTATTATTTACGTACCTATTCCAAATTTTCACATGACTTTATTCATTGAAATTCATTAAAATTTCAAACAACATTCTAATGTTGTCATCGACAGTTATCACGCACAAAATAGCAGTTTCCAAATCCTGTTTTCTCATTGGGTAAAAACTATTGATATTTAAACCTCTGTAACATATTTTAAAACTTTTCAGGAAGAGGTAAATAACAAAATCATATTCAGCGTGAAAACATTACTAACTATACATGAAATTTGAAAATTTTCACATAATTTTAACGTTTCAAAAACTGTGACAGCAACAGATAAGACGACTTTCATAACAGAAAAAGTGACGGCTTTAATTATCGTCAACGGAAATAAGATAGCCGAATGCTTTACACTTAATCTGGGATATCTTATTATTTCAAACACAGTAACACCGTCCTTCGGGCTAAATCATATTTAAAAATATATGGAAAAAATCACACATATATATAGTACAATACTGTAAAATTTGACCTAAACTCCTGATACTAACATATTCGTAAACTACAATAAACAAAAGGAAACGTATGGAATCATCTAACTGGAATGCAACGAGATTTGATTACAATATAAATAGGCTCAATGTCTCAAGAAATAAAATACTGGTAGAATAGTTGGTCATTTTTATTTTATGACGTATTTGCTATTCGAGGCCGTAGAGAGTGTCATCTGTTAGCAAATGGCATTCGTTAATGTCTCTAGTCACATAAATCTCAGTGGTTCGGTATCCATTAGTAACCTACCCAAACAAAATATTTTTGAGTAGTTGAAGTGATATCCGATTAAGAAAAAAACATAATATATTAAAATTAGTGACAAAAGGTCTCATTTGCAATCATGATAATAGCGGACATAAATATTGTCTCAACATAAACAGTGTGCAATTCGAACAAGTGGAAGACAAAATTAGTAGAATTAAGAAAATTTCTTGCCATAAGAATTCAGGTAGACAGAAAAATAATTATTTAACGTACAAGTTAAAGACACATAACCAGTGTTTCATTCTGGACTACACACAAAGAATATAAGAATAACAGACGAGTAAAAATTTTATCATCACTATTATTGTTTATCTTTCTGAGTTTTATTGTTTGTAGTAGTGGTGGTAATATTGGTCGTAGTGGTAGTAATAATAGTAGCTGAACTATTATTAATATTAATAGAAGTAGTTGAAGAACAAGGAATAGTTGTAGTTGCGTAGCAGCAGCAGCTTTAATATTCTGGTGACGACAAAAAAAAAAAGATATGATATACGATATAAATTATCTCAATAGAAAAAAATCAAAAATTCCCAAGATGTACATAAAAGTAGAAAGAACAACAATAATATGACAACTTTCTTAGGTAAACTTGTCGAACTTAACATAGACACAAAGGTCAGGTAGAGAAGAGAAAATTGAAGAATGGCTGAAAAAGAAATAAGATTTTGAGAAATCAATTGCTGTATAGAATGCATCCATATTAGCTAGCAATATCCATAGCCAACAGGCGCATTGTTATTTCACCCTTGAAAAAGAGGTATGAAATTTGAATAACTTGTTTCAGACGTGTCCTAAGGTGAGGTAATAGAAGAGAGCAAAAGTATTATTATGGATTTTTATTCGCACACAACTATGCACGTATGTGTATATATAATAACACAGATATATAGATACACACACTAATATACAGCCATGCATATATGCGTTTCTGTGTTTGCACTAAGTGTATCTTTATATGTATGTATCCGCAGGTACATAATTACATATTAATATATATGTGTACATATATGTGTATATATACATGTGTATATCTATCTATTTATCAATCTATCTATGTATCTCTCTCTCTCTCTCTCTCTCTCTCTCTCTATATATATATATATATATATATATATATATATATATATATATATATATATATATATATATGTACGTAAGTGTGTGTATGTGTAGCTATGTAGGTATGTACATATATAGGGGTGTACGTATGCATGTATGTGTTTCTATATGTATATAACTGGAAATGCTTGCTATGTGAAAAAGCTCGGAACTCTAGTTTGGACCCAAAATCCACTATGATATTTAGATTGATGCGAGCAGATTTTAGCCTCATTGTCCAATGAAATTATTCAAATAGCTGTTCTTGCAAGAATAGCCTGCAGCCCTATGGAAGATGATTGATATAAAATATGATATTGCAATCTGTACCGATTCAGCAACAGGAAGGTTATACATACGTGCATACAAGTATATGCATATGTATGCATATATATATATATATATATATATATATATATATATATATATATATATATATATATATATATATATATATATATATATATATATATATATGTATGTATATATACATGAACATATATGAATTTATACATAGGCATATATAAGGATATATAGGTATATGTGTATGTGCTCTGAGTGCACGTGTGTGGACATCGACGCATACACACATAGATACACAAACACACTCAGATGTATATGAGAATGTATGTGTCTGAAAGAGAGAGAGAGAGAGAGAGAGAGAGAGAGGGTGGGGAGAGTGTGTGTGTTTGCATTTGGACGTGTGTGTGTTTGCATTTGTACGTGTGTGTGCTTGTGTGCATGTTTGAGCGTGTGTATGATAGCATATCTAGAACTTTTATACTACAGCGAAGATAAAATAATACCATATAATGAACTACTTCTAAAATAAAAGCAATAGAAGTGCAAGCATACATTTAGCTGACACATCAGCGTATTATATCTCATTAGTAGTACATGATTATGCTTGTGCGTGGGCCTATGTATAGAAAACCGTTTTGTAATATTAATTTCCAATAATTTTATGCACTTAGAAATATGTAGTATGTTAGTAGTACTAAAATGAAACGTTGATTTCAGCGAATCGATAGTGGTGAGATATATACCGAAAAACCCAAGGTATTCGCAAATGGTTTAGATTTTACAAATTATCCGCTAGCATAGGTACAATTAGTAACAAACCACAAAGTAGTGGAATGTTTAATGACCGATGTGAAATCATGTAGTAACCCATTCCAGTCTGTATATTATATGATATACGGGCGAAGTGAGAATGAGTGCGAGAGGTTGCTTTGTTGCGATTAAGAACTATCATGTCTCTCATTATTTGTCTCTCTCTCTCTCTCCCTAAATATATGTATGTATACATACATACACACACACACACACATATATATGCATATGTGGCCACAAGACGTCAAGAAACGTGTACATCAAAAAGTACAAAACACGAGTACATGGAACATGAACTAGTCTTTTGAACAACGAGAGACACAAATGGAAGAGAAAACAAACAACAGTTTGTTTCATCAGTTGTTGGCTGTTTTTCTAGTCTCGTATTTCGAGTATTTAACAATAATATATGCTTTGGATAAAACAGTTGCTCCCGCAAAGTAATTTCAATGAAATTTGGGATTAATGAACGATTCCGTTCATTAATACACACAGTCCTGGAATAATCAACATCTTTCACGCCATAAAATCGAACTTACTTGTACTCCTACAAAGCCCGAAAATGAAAATTCTGATTGAAAAAAATAACACCTTACGAAATAGCAGACGCCAACCAAGCAATCTTAAAAAAACAACTCACAAAGGCAGATTTCAAATGAGAGAATGAATCAGCATTCTTAGTAAAAGAATGTGGAGATAGGAGATGTGGAACATGCAACAATATCAACAATTTCGAATACTAGGAAAATGGTTCCCACATAAAGTCCATGAGCGGATCCCTTTTCAAAATAAAAGCAGATATGAACTGCAAAACGCAAAACCTCATATACTGCATTACCTGCCCAAACTGCAAAGAAAATTACATTTGAGAAACAATTATTTCCCTCTGCCAACGTGCAAGAATCCACAGGCAACATATCGGTCAAGACAAGAAGAATTACGAAAGATACCATTAGGAAGAAATCAAAGCCGTACAATTACTCTGGGCATGTACCCATGATATTTCTGTTCATATAAATACTTTTGTGTTAGTTTATTATGTGCACTGGTATTTTAAGATGGGAGAATGTTTTTCCTTTATATTTAAGTTACTAGCGTTGTCAGTTTCTCTCTCTCTCTGTCTGTCTGTCTCTCTCTCTCTCTCTCTCTCTCTCTCTCTCTCTCTGTCTGTCTGTCTGTCTGTCTGTCTGTCTGTCTCTCTCTCTCTCTCTCTCTCTCTCTCTCTTCGTGTACTTATTTTATCGACCCCGGAATGTTCGGAAACAACTCTGATCTTGTCAGAATATGAATTTAAAAATTGCCACTTGTCTTTTATACGGAGTGCTAACGATTCTACCAACTTACCGTCTTAATAGAAATCCTTTCTATTATAGACATAAGAACTAAGATTTTAGGGGAGAGGATTAGTCAACAATACTGACCCCAGTGTTCAACTGGCACTCGTTTGGCCGACGCTGAAAGTATAAACATCAAAGTGGACTTCGGCAAGATCTGAGCTCTAGAAATAAATAACTGTAAGAATTATCGAACCAAACATACGAAATAGAATAGAAACCACTATTCATACAAACATGTCACAAAACCGATTTGGATACACATAAACACCGATACACATCACATATACACCGTATTTGTTGCGCGCTCTTCCGAGAAAAGGGTTTCAGTTTCCTTTTCCGAAATAATATTACAGCCAACGATGAAATTATTACGAAATAGTAATTTCCAAGAAGACGGAAATAAGGATAGTGATTAGATCTTCCTAATATGATAGTATAATATTTTAGAGAAATGAGAAATGTTTGATATTGTAATTTCATATGGACGCAAGAGTGAATGAAGTTTATTGTAATGCCTTTGGTCGAAGTTCTGTTTCATCGCAATAATATATTATATCGTGACTAAGTGCAAAATTTGTAGCAGGTAGGCTTAGATTTATTGTACAATAATATATATATATATATATATATATATATATAATATGAGATATGAGTGACAGTATTCTACGTTTGTCTCAAAGTTTTTTGGATTAAAATCTGTCATCCTGCTTCATACACCACTTTAGAAAAGAAGTTAAAGAGACAGTGGTGACTTTGATAAACAATGTTGATTCTCCAGATTATCTATATAAGACAATCTTGTCATATACATTGAAATGGATCTTTTTCATATATTTTACGTCAAAAATACATCGCTTTGACACATTAAAAAATAAAAACAAAGAATAATAAAAGAAATAGTCAAATTAATAAACTTTAACGTACATATAGTATAATGGAATTTCAGTGAAATTCAATCGAGGAATAAATCATCAATAAAAGATAACATGTACATATATATATATATATACAAGTTTTATTTCAATTAGTACTTTTATCTACATTTACTTGCTACGTTTTTCGTCAGCATGATCAATTGCATCACATAGGTTTTGTTTTTATCACTAGTTTATTCGATATTGTAAAAATATTCGCCTCAAATACGTAGCATATGTGTTTGTTGATGTATGTACATACACACTATGTCTCTCTCAATCTCTCTCTCTCACACACACGCACATATAGCCATACACACACTCACATATAGCCATACACACACTCACATATATACACACACGATGGATAACTGGTTAAAGTGCCGGGGAAATTAATACATTAAATGCTATAAGATATGAAAGAGTGATAATCCTTATAATGTTCAGAAATGTAAGATTTTCACCCGTAATACCTTGTTGAAGATCATTACCTGACGATGTTTCTATAAAACGGTACAATATTTAAGATGTAGCTATGCACCATTGGAACTCTTTCTTGTCAGTTAAAGACATGTCTTAATATTGGGGTGGAGAAGTAATTTATGATATTGGCCGGGCTTTTTATCTTTAATTGGTTTTAATACTGGACTATCAGGTTTCAATCAGAAGTTGCTCAGTGGTCAATCCCCCTAACCTTGTGATAAGATACACCTTCTGATGGAAATTTTGGAGGTGATATCTGAATAGTACTCCGTTTGGTGGATAGTTCTTTTAATAATACAAATACCCTTGTTTGAATTAGGGGTACTAATTCAACCCACCACTAGAATGCTATTTCATGAAGATTGTAATTCACTTGATCAATAGACCCCTGCTTTCTCGTTGAAAGTGATATCCCATTAGTCTGCAAAAGCAATATCCTTTAATTGGTTAAACCAGACAGATTTTGTTGACATTTTGAATGCACTGATCTTCTTTGTTGCGTAAAATATATATTTATATTAAAGGGCAATTTTAAATTAAAATTTGACTCTATGTAACATTAAAAGCCATTTTTATTAACGGCATTACAATTACACATCCCTTGGTATATAGGAAATTCTCATTACAGAGTGTTCATCTACAGTGGCATTTGGGTGGATCCTTTATTTGCAGCGAATGAGTAATTTTCGGAGTTTAGCTTCTGGGCTATTGATTGAACTTTCGGCAACTGAACATTGCAAGGGATTTATAATGGCACTCATGTTATTGTACTTGCTCGTTTCATTTGCGAGTTTATTTTTCCCCATCGATATTAGAGCTTTAATGACGACGGTGAACTGATAGAAACGTTAAGATGCTGGGCAAAATGCGTCGTTGCATTTCGCCCGCCGCTGGGGTAGATTTTACATTTCATCCTTTCGAAGTCGATAGAATACTTACCAGTGAGCATTAGGATCAATTTAATAAAGTTAGCCACTTCCCACAAAATTACTGATCCTGCCCCAAAATTTGAAATAAATATTAGAGCTATTATACACCAGAAGAGAAGAATCTATTTTGAGTCAGCTTTCTTTCATTTAATGATAGTTTCAAATCTTGACATAAGACCAGCAATATCAGGGAAGTTGAATTCAGAACGTAAAGACGGAGGAAATACTGCGTAGACATTTTGTCTGGCTTGTTCACAATTCTGCCGACTCACCGCCGTATTTTTTTTAATTTCATATTTGAGACATTACAATGGCTCAAATATATCTCCACTGTTTTACAAATCAATATCAACAGAAGTAATATTTTCAATATAAATGCCTAAACTGCCATTGCAAGAATTCCAATTTCAATCGTTTCAATCTTATGTTAATTTCTAAACACTAGATTACGATGCATGATACCATTTTTTAGTCAAAACCTATGCAGGCTATATATTTAAAAATTCCGGAAAAATGATTTACACGAAAGTTGAACACATTTAAACATCTGGAAAATTAGATGTTCTTTAACACGATCCAAATATGAGGCTTAAATTAAACCAATATGGATAGGAATGAAGTTTATTGATTCAAAATCAGGACTTCCAGGCGTTGTATTTGCCGAATACGAATATCATTTAGTTGCAGTTGTTACAGTCTTCACCTCTTGATTATTATTGTGGCGTACATGCAAACCAAGGCATCGATATTTATCAAAATTCCTTGTGAATTTACTTTCTGTTTAATTCATTCATCATATTTCTGAAAAGAAGTTAATTTATTTAGAGGAATGAAATTTAGCGCTCATTACTAACAATTTCCAGGCAATATCAGCTTTTATACTTTGCATTATAGAAATGGCATTTGAAAGCATTGCGTGCTTTCAGGTGTGAATACATGTCTGTAAATCAATCTTCGATTTCTAATAGAACGCAAGAATGTGTTTTGCAGTTTCTAAGCATTTTGGCAACAATAAAATCTTTATGTACTCAGGATTATTCATTTTCTGATGCTTGCAAATATAATTTTCTGTGCATATTGTGCTGCAGATTGCCTTCTGCATTTGTTTCAATAACAGATAACGCAGCACTTAGTGTTACAATGCACGAAGCTTCAGAATCGAACGCAGTATAAATAACATCAAGATTAATAACATTACATACATATTATCATGTTTGTCACTTAACGCAAGTCTGGTAATTTATGTAACCTAGATATATTTTAGAATGTTCAGCTCATCATACGTTTAAGCTTTTACCTTTCTAGAGGGTAGAGTTAGAGTTGAGGGGAAAAAAGTAAGGAATATATTCTTTCTTATTTCGACACAAGGCCAGCAATTTAAGGAAGAAGGTATAACAATTACATCTTCACTAATACTGAACTGATACTCATTTCATCGACCTCGAAAGTATGAAAGCAATATCGACCGTAGTGGAATTTGAACTCAAAACCTAAAGTCAGACGAAATACCTCTCAGTGTTTCACTTTGTATGGCAATCACTTTGTCAAGTAACTGCCTTTGAAATATGACGAATAAGTTATCAACTTCAATAACTCAGGCAGTTGTACATTCCCAGTAATATTTTTCGGAATGTTTTCAAATGAAAGAAGTAGGAATTCACATGATATAAGGACATTAAATATTTACAAAATATTAATAAGAAAATATACGAGCTAAATTCAATATTGTATTAAATATCAACATTGAAATCCCTCATAATACAACTTCTTTTGCACTGTAATAATCAAAATGAAATTTAAACTGCTTATGTATACTGGACGAAAATTTATTAGGCAAATTGTCTACTAATTTAGTAAAAGAAATATCTTCTTTATAATAAAACGTCAGTTCCTTTCAAAATCAACCTATATAATTGAATGGTGAAGAGGGCCATTGCAATAATTAAATACATACGATATTCTAAATTTAACTTTAAAATCAAATTCATCACCCATCACCTCCTGGTTAATAACTATATTATCTATCTTGAGTGTTGAACTGAAAAACTTGCTTAAAAGAAAGAAATAAAAAAAAAAACACGTAAAGCTTTGCAGTTACATTTCCAAGATTTTTGTGTTTTGAAATCAAAATTTTCTCGTAGCTGTTTTACTTAGTCTGCAAATCCTTCATTTTGCAAAATAGGACCTGCTTTCACTTTATGTGATTGGGTAAAGGAAAATGAATTGAAAAAAAAATGAGTTATATCCATTGATATAAAGATAAAATTCTTCCTTTTCCTCACTAATCTCGGAGTCCCAGTATATCTAATGAGCATTGAAATTCCTTCTTACCAAGAATATAAAATAAATTCCACACAGATATTTCGAGAATAAAGGGACACAGCCAAATTTGATATAAGCCTACTGCTATATATCCGTTTTCACATAAAATATATTCAATATGTGTTGCTTGCTTATAAATTCTAGTCAGTTCTTTATGCTCCTGTCTAAATCAAAGATTATGAGAGAATACTGTTGTATTGGACAACATATAATAAAAACGGTCAATAAATCACTATTTTCTTAATATATATTGTTGAGGCACCCGTAATATATATTACAAATCGATAAACAATCCAAGTCTTTTCCACCTGCATGACTTCCCATATATATCCTGCATATATGGTAGTTCTATTTCATTAATATATGAGTTCATGTTTTGATTCGATTTCGTTATGTATTTTTCCATTGTCTCTGTTGATGACTTTCATCAATTGTATGGATTACGATAGAACTTTTGTTTGTTGATGGATAATCAAATATTTCGAATGGGAATATTGATCAGCCTCACTCTATATAGTTTAACGCTACATATTTGGTGATCTATCGCTTAAATGGGCCGTGCATTTCAAATCATCCCACGTTTAATTATATTTTTTTTCTAAATCATCGGATTTAATATTTATGTTATACCTGTCAGGTGCTTTAAAAATGTGGATTAATTGTAGTCAATCAATGAGAAAATTATCATATACTCTCGACATGAACATCGTATCTACACAGTGCGGCGTTGACCCAAGCATTAATTAAACCTATAAATCCCTCGTGTTGTAAGATAGTAATATTGATAATATCGATTCATGAGATTGTACTGCTTTCATTAAGATAAATCAAAATTTATTTGCTGTACACAAGCAGCATCGTTGGATTATAGAATTGCGTTTTTTTTTTTACTAATTATAGACAGCCTTAGCGAAAGCTGTGTGAGAGCTGACGCAAGGTAGTAAATACTATATTTCTTTCGGGCATTCACGGTTTCAACTGAGCAAGCAACCCTCGTATTAAAGGCATTTAAAACCATAAAGACCCTGTCACTTTGTATACTTCACGCCGCTCCCTGTAAGACGTTAACGTGATATTTCGCTACTGCTTCTTACCAGCTGAAAGAATGCAATAATGTTTTTTTGTTAATTAGTGTAAATTCTGTGATTGCATTTAATGATTACAATTTAAAATTCCAATGTATATATAAATTTTTTTAATTATATTCAAAATATTATTTGCCATTATGCAAATATAAAAAATAGTATGAACATCATTCGATGGAACCTCAAAATTTATTTTGGTTTATGCACGTAAAAGTCAGCGCGTGAAATGTAATGCAAGAACCGAATTGGTGTTAAGGATAATACAGCATCGTGAGCATAGTTTGAGCGAGGTGATTTGAAATGTACCACCGAAAGCCTGATCATTCCTGCACGAGAACAGCCTTTTACCAACTAGTCAGTGAAATATACCATCTATAACTTTTCTGACATCCAGAAATAGAGACTGTGGAAAGAGTGTGGAATATGCGACCCAATTGGTATGTGGATGCGAGAGCCTTGCACAAAAAGAATACAAGAGACGCCACGATAAAAGGTGTGTGTATCCTCGTTGACACTTATGCCGTAAATACCAGTATAAAGTAAGAGAGAACTGGCATGAGCATGTACCAAATAAAGTTACACAGGAGGATGGGAAAGTAACTATACTCTGGGACTATGATCTTCAGACAGATCGTGTGATCGAACACCGTATGCCAGATATTGTCATAATGAATAAGATAGACAAATACTGTCAGATCATTGATGTAGCCATACCAAAGGACATGAATTTTGTGAATAAAGAGGTTGAAAATATCACCAAATACTCCGAATTGAAAGTGGAACTGGCAAAACTGTATGGAGTGCGAGAGGGTAATGTAAAAGCGATACCAGTGGTGATCGGAACGTTGGACTTAATCCCATTGAAACTTCGAGCCTTCGTAAGACAACTGGAGATTCCTTGCAAGAGTGTTGTCTTGCAAAAAGCAGGGTTATTGGGCACAGCGCACATCTTAAGGAAAGTATTATCTGTCTGAGGTCCTTCTTGGGACTTGACAGATGAGTTAGTGTTACTTTAACTTTAGTTTATTTATTCTTCCTTGGAGATAGTCATCTCTCTTTGTTTCTAATTCTCCAAGTCATTTCTGAAACAGATTTCGGTGATATGTACTCCCTCACTACTCTTTTGCGAACAGAAGTATATTTTGAAAATTTTGTGATGGTTCTGATTTTTTGTTTTTTTTGTTTTCATTGTTTCTGAAGCCGTCAAAAATTCTATGCTACTATACCTGGCGAAAGTAGGCATCCTAGGTTCCTCTATTTGTCTCATTGCACTTCTTTCAACCGCAACATGGAATTATCATAGAAAAGTATGGGGCATTCTTCGAGGGTTAGGCCTGCTATGGTTGTGTTAGTGATCCGATTATACATTATTCTTTATGACATCATATCCCCCAAAAATTATATTCCTATACTGTGTTATGTCGACAGTGAGAATACAATGCTGAACTGTTTGAAATATCAAAGAACCTACCTTGGAAATGTGTCTCACCGATTACTGTGAAGTACGTGTATTCCTAATTGCGCATCTCAACTGTTACTTACTTCAACCCAATCCAAATATATACTTATATAGAATATCTAATATAACACGGTTGATAATGTTAATCCATTTGCAAAAATCACACGACACTATTTGTAAGTGTTGTACTGGTGCAAAGAAAATTGCTATTCGATTAAATAGACGATCTGTTATACACCGAAAATACACCCATCAATTTTCCATCGAGTTTACATGGAACCGCACAACACTCGGTTTTACTAGAGAGGAAATTGTCATTATTCTTCTTTGTAGTTTCGAAAGCACCAGTTAAGTCATTCCATTTTTTTTATAACAATGATATCACTTTTACTCATGTGTCAGGTTTCCCCTATGTTCATTCATGCCACTCGCGACGCTCAAGAAGATATACTGTTAATTCTACTCCGGCAACAATGAAATTCATATTGGTTTCTAATTTCGATGGTTTTAACCTTCCGTTGAGGGTTAAAACCTTCGAGTTTCAACTCAGAAGATGGAGCTTTTTGCCCAGTGAATCAGTGATTCTGCTAGCTTGCCGTTCTAGCAGTTAAGTTAATATTATAATACGTATTAATGAGTAAAACTGCTGTACTTTCAAAAATGGATCATTGTTATGTAACATTACTATTGCTTTTAGGAAAATTTCAATTTCTTATACACAGAGTAGCAATAAAATGCCCAATGAACATTAATGTAGGCACCAAATTTTATCTGCCGCAAGAACACATATTACCATCTCATGTGAAATTCGAAGAATCTAAGAAAATAAGAACGTCAAATTTCTATAGCCGTAAAATATGGAAATGCAATGACACCATGGTGTCGTATGAAATTGAACATTTACCTAGATTATGCTAGGCATTTTGCAAGGTGTAGTGACGCAAAAATCACTAAATGTGTTTTACATTTCTAACATTTACGTGTGTACGTACATATGTAAGTTATCCATGAGGAATCTAATTACTATTGAAGATGTAAATCGTGTCATCTAGTTTCCGAACGATGAAAATGAACACGTAAGTATATTAGTAAAGATATTCATAAATGAACTGTATAAAATCATCTTTCATAAATACTTATACTTCGTAAATTTTCTACCACAGATTTCAAATAGGGAAAGAAAGTGTCAAAAATAAAAATCCTGAATATTGACGAAATATTTGCTATAAAAGTGAATGTGAAAATATCTACGTCGACCTATTTGCAGTTTAAAATCACAACATAGAGGGTCGGAAATATATGCAGACAACCACTAAGTCCAGCACTATATCGATTTCATGAACCCTGGAAGGTATTAAAATTATAAGTTCTATTAAATGTCTAGGCTAAATATGCAATGAAAAGCTTCTAATTTGATTTTAACCAATACATTTTGGGTCAAAGGTAATATATTCATTGTGATACAATAGACATAAATCAGTATTTTGCTAAAATCAGACGTACTTTTGTCATTCAAGATTAGCTTATTGATATTATTTTCTATACAAATCATTACCAGTTAAAAATATGAAAACACGAGACTTCGATACTGCAAATAATAATCTGTAGATGTTTACTAAAGTAAAGGTCAGTGTATTATATACGCAATGTATTTATTCATTCGAATTCATTCTCATTTTATACCTGCATAATACAGATAAAGGAGGATTATAATAGTAAATAGTAGTCCTTGTATACATATATATATTTACACACATATATGTGCATACATATATAAGTGCATATATACATATATATACATATATATGTATGTGTATATATATATACATATATATGTATGTATATATATATACATATATATGTATGTATATATATATATGCATATATATATATATATATATATATATATATATATATATATATATATATATATATATATATATATATATATATATATATATATGCAAATATATATATATATATATATATATATATATACCCACACATGTATATATGTATATATGTATATATATATGCAAATGTATGTATGCATATATAAAAATAATATATACATGTATATATATATATGTATATATATATATATATATATATATATATATATATATATATATATATATATATATATATATATATATATATATATATATATATATATATATATATATATATATATATATATATATATATATATATGTATACCCCCATCGAACACACACACACACACACACTTATATATATAATCCAAGTTCAGTATTGATCGTCAGAAGAATATAGACACTTTCTTATTTTAGTCGAATCAATCTCCTGCTACTCTGAGTTTCATCTGCATTTATATATATATATATATATATGTGTGTGTGTGTGTGTGTGTGCGTGTATGTGTGTATGTGTGTGTGTTTATGTGTGCGTGTGTGTTTTTGTGTGTGTATGTATGTATATATGTATGTATATATATATATATGTATGTATATATATATGTATATCTATATGCATATGCGTGTGTATATATGTATATATGTATGCATATATGTGTATTTACATAGATGCATTCTTCCTTTCATACACACATTTTCTCTCGTTCGCACACGCACACACAAAAGCACATAAATGCACACAGACACATACATGTATGTACTTATATTATTAAGAGTATGCGAGGTATTGATAATTTCCATCATGTAGCATCTGAACTAAATATTTTTTCTTTCTATAAAACATTGTTGGAAATAAATTTCACATTTTATTAAAGAGAAACTCTATTTAGAAATGAAATGGATGTATTTACCTACACATATTTTTAAAGAATTAATTCACACGTTTTCATTATAAAAACTTCATCATTCATTTATTACAATTCTATGTCATAGGAAGTTGTCATCCTCAGAAGCGTAGTGCCTGATCGTGTAGGCTCAGCATCAGTAAATGGCAAACCAATAGGCTACATTAACCTGTTATTGGCAACATCGTTCGTTATGCACTCAAAAATTGCTGGCTGTAACAAACACCGGCTTGTAACCAATAGGTATTCATCCACATTTAATGTTGTCAACCAAGGGATTTTAAATGAATTTACGCTAAGTTAGAATTAGCGTAAATAATAAATTTCATTTGTAGTGTTGAAAATGAGAGCAAGGAAATGGAAAACTGAAATGATGTCTACCCAAATAAATACAGAAATTGTTGATGTCCAGTTCACTAATATATGAATTATAGAATTCGTAAATGCATTTGTAATCAAAACAGAAACACCATGCCATTCTGTAGCGTTGGAATTTGAATATAATAGGAGAAAATGCAGTAACAAGTGACTAGGAGACGGTCCATCACTTAATGAAACCTGCCGTGGATATTTAATTTCGCACTTGGCCCGCATTGAGCTGAAATGCTACACATAAGACACATCTGAAAATTTGTTTTATTGGCTTGATAGTAATATCGAAAGTAAAAACAAATAACCTTCGGAGATTTCTTTAAGATTTTGTATTGGCATGTTTAATAATCTGTAGATGTATTTACTAAAGTAAAGGGCAGTGTATTATATACGCGATATATTTATTCATTCCAATTCATTCTCATTTTATACCTGCATAATGCATATAAAGGAGGATTATAATAGCAAATAGAAGTCCGTGTATATATATATATATATATATATATATACAGAGAGAGAGAGAGAGAGAGAGAGAGAGAGAGAGAGAGAGAGAGAGAGAGAGAAAGAGAGAGAGACTATGAGGTTATAAACATTTGGACTACTTCTTATCAATTTTATATGTAGATGAAGTTGTATTGCCGTAGTATTTTTTAGACCTCGGCAGCTAGACCGACATCAGAAGCGTCCTTAACTGCAGCAATATAAATTGAGAATTTTGCCAGTAAGCATATCCTTGGAGATTTAATGAACGTTGTTTAAATATGTTGCAACTAGACTTAGGAACATTAGAAGAATGATTATGATTAACAATATCAACACTTTTCTTCTCGATTTGTGGAAAGCGTCATGCATATAAAATAGTAACGTTTTCTTATATTCTATAGCTTGGATTGTTTTGTAATGAGCGCAGAGTTTAGATAGAAACTGAAAATGCAAATTAGCTATTTCCATTTTTATGGAGAAGAAGAAGATTGGATTAACAGCGGTGATATTGTTTGTGTATGAGTTTATGTATAATTGTCAAGGAATGAGTTTGTATATATTTGAAGTTATCAATGAATTCTTAGCATTTAACGCCATATTATAAATGGATGCAATAAAACTGAAAATACTTTCGCTTGGGGATAAGAATATTTGTATATTTATAGGTAAGATGAATGAGAAATAAATCTTCTTTGTCAACAATTACTTTTATTCTTGTTAAAAGTCATAAACTATCCCACGATGTATCAGCAAAATAATCGATACATTTAGTTCTGGAAAATAGAATTAGGGATTTGAATTTTTACAAAATGATGGCTAATATAATAATAAAATATCCAATGAGTATGTAAAAAGTCGTACTGCAGCATTTTCACTATGTACGTTATAAAAAGACGAGTACGCACGACCGTAATACACGCAGAATATTGCTGAATAATAAGTTTTTTGAAATGACAAAGAGGGGAAAGTGAATGCATAGCGCTGACTCTCATACATTCAAATAATAAAAAGAACAGCGGTCACAACATTGAAAACGATGTTTAACTTGTACACATAAGCCACAATTAGGGCGAAACTTCGATCTCCATCGCCTCATGATTAGATTTCGGGTGAGTTGTCGTGCCTCTCAATGACTTTCATAGTTCAATATGTGTGTTTGATATTGTTTAGACTATCCGTGCCGCTAATTCATACTTGAACACACACACACACACATACACACACACACACACACACACACACACACACACACACACACACACACATAACACGAACACGCACACAAACACACACACATAGATATATATATGAAATATAAATCTTCGTCAAGAATTACTTTTCTTGTTGTTAAAAGTGATAATCTAACCTACAAAGTATCTACAAAATAATTGATATATTTAGTTGTGCAGAAAACAATATGTGTGTGTGTGTGTGTGTGTGTGTGTGTGTGTATGTGTGTGCGTGTGTGCGTGTGTGTGTGTCTGTGTGTCTCTGTGTGTGTGTGAGTGTATGTCTGTGTTTGTGAGTGTGTAGGCATGACAAATGAAAATATAAACTATGCCACATATATTTTCATTTGTCTTGCCCGCTTACATTCTGGTGTTTGCTGAATTTTTACAGGAGAGTATACTTTTCTCTGTGGTTAGAATGTAGGCGATTTTTTTCTAACATATCGTATGTCCACTTAGTGCTCATCCATTCTTATACACATATATGTATATATCTATATCTATATATATTTCTCTCTCTCTCTCTCTCTCTCTCTCTCTATATATATATATATATATATATATATATATATATATATATATATATATATATATATGTGTGTGTGTGTGTGTATATATATGTGTGTGTGTTTGTATATATATATATATATATATATATATATGTATACATACGCCATGTTGGACCGGTTAACTCTATACTGTTTTATTCTATCACCGTAGTTTTTTATTCACTCTAGAGTTAACCTTTCTGTGGAAGAGCGTAGGCAGGAATCGTAAAAAAAACTTTTCCATTTTCCCCGAGTTTCAAACTAATACACATGCTTGTTTGTTCTACACATGTCTTCCTCTGTTATTTTTCTGAAAATTTGAGACACATATACGTGTGTGTGTGTGTGTGTGTATGTGTGTGTGTGTGTGTGTGTGTGTGTGTGTTGTGTGTATGTGTGTGAATGTGAGTGTGTGAGTGTATGGAGAGAGGGGCAGTTAAACAGATGTATATATAGACAAGTAGATATATTGATATAAATGTATGTGTATGCGTAGATTTGCATGTAATTGCTCATGTATATATTTAAACAAATACACATCCTCATATGCGTTGACACATTCAGATACATAAAAAAAAGTTCCTTGAATATTTCAGTGACTAAACGTTTGATGGCATGTTTCCAAGAGTGCATAAACTTAATACATTTCAATGCCCACGATTCCATGAATTGTTCACTAATATATTCATATTTTTCTCCGTACTAAACTGCTGGCAACGACAGCTAATTTTTGACATTAATTTTTTTTTTTTTTTCATTGAACGCTAGTTACATCATTTCATATTTTTTTAATTGTCAGTTCGCAAGAATCTAGAATGTTACTGAAAATGAATCGTTTTACACGGAAGCTTTTTATCACTCATTAACTCCAATTGTGCTACACTTTTATATAAAGTAGACTATTCTGCAAAATAGAAATTGATTATGGTATATTTTTCTAGAAAACGCTTTGGATTAACATTTTAATTCTCCTTCGATATTTCCACGATATAATTTATCACAAGCAAGTTTCATTAGACTTCATCATACACACTTTTATATGTATACACATGCAGCACACACACAGAACACACATACAGAGAGCACATCCTCACAGCAAACATAGAAAGAACACACGTACATCCCTATGTGTCTGTGTTTGCACTTTTGTGCATGTGCACTTATGTCTGTGTATGCCTGGTCCTGTTGTGCAGACCTATCTTTATGAATATAACAACTAAATACTGTGCAAAATATGATAAATCTACTAGAATAGAGAAAGATCTTCGTATTTAATCAGTATAAGGACAACGCCACTAGATATAATAGAAACGTTCATACCCAATTTTTGTTGTATTATCTTCTTAGAGATAAACGTATATCTATAAAATACAGGTTGTTTGTGAGTCTGTCTGTCCGGATTCTTCTCTGAAACTAGCCGACTTTCTTTTTTTGTTTTTGAAACTTTGCATGTCGGTGCATTTTTGAACGAGACGGGTCGTGTCGCTATTTATTTTTTCATATTAATATGAAATCTCCCCGAAAAATGGATAAATCAATACCGATTTTTTAAAAAGTGGTCCGATTTTGATCAAAATCAACATTCTTATGCATTTTTATGCGTCATTAGTTTTTTCAAATTCTGTTTCGTTTGAGCACTGGATGAGAAGAACCGACTAAAAAAGTGCCCTTTTCGACATATTGCCTGAGGTTTTTACCCGATTGCGCTCAAATTCGCGCCCAATGTACATTAGAATCTAACCTACAGTTTGTAAAAAACTGCATACTTTTAGGGTGCTTCCTTTGCGAGGTGTAGCACATCGAAAAAAATCGATAATGCTTTAGTCCCTCCCCCCTTTTCTGATTGTCCTATAGGTTTGCATACATGCACACTGTGCGCCATACATTATGCGTCACTGTTAAAATGTTTAAAATTCTCTTATTAAAGTACTGTTTATCAACTTATTATTTATTTATTACCTTTCAAAATTTATACATTTGACGAAAGATTTCCTTCACAATTGTTACACTGGTCACTACAACATAAAACAGTCTCACTCACACACTCATACCTATTCTTTCACAAAATTGACTACTCGGTTCAAACGCTCTGACATGTTTTGCCTATTACGACCTTTTCTGAACGGGTTTACGACTGGCCAGTAATTTCAAGACCACTTGGTCTTTTGACAAGACTTCTACTTTCAGCTACTGTTACACGAGGCTATTCATTCACATTTTTCACAGACAGTTGGTAAGAGCTTACGATATATTTAATCATTCTCCTGTAAACGACTTTTACTTGCACCTTATCTTTGTGGTTACTCAATTTGCCAATTTCAGTACAAATACGGCTATTTTGACACTGCCGTACACTCCTTAACCAGCTTGACACGACGTCTTCCGTTTTAATTGAACTAACTGGCTTAGCAGTACTTTCTTGTGACTTCCATGACCGTTGTTAAACTTCGATTAAAATTATTAGTATTCTCCTTAAACAAAACACTTTTTGCTTCAAAAGGTACTGATGCCGTTACTGCGGTGTGCAAAGTAAGCATAACAGTTGTGGTGATATACGTCGTCGTACTAATTTTACATCTGCTACTACTGCCAACAGCTCCTTTTGTATCTCTTTCTATCACTTTTGTTATTAAAGAAGAACAAGTTTGTTTGGATCAGAAGGTAAGGCTTCTATTACTGCTTCATTTAAAGTAAGCGTTATATAGCAATAGTATCAATACTTCTACCCCATGAATTCTTTTGCATCTGCTTCCACGGCTAAACCTCGGTTAAGGCACGAATATCACATGCATATGGCTTAAATTGCCTGCAACAGTGACATTCAGAATATTTGTCTCGGTTTTAGGTCATGCCTCGAAGAAAGAGACGTTTCATTCGAGGCCAAACTGCAGAGCCAGCACGAAAAAAGAGCAAGGTGGGCTAAGGAATCACCAGTAACATCTGCTGTTGGACGCTCACAGGACGCTGAACGTAACGCCACCAGAAGAGCGATCAAAACAGTCCATCAACGAGCATTTCGACAATCAGTTGATACAGCGTCGACTTCAGCTGCGCGAACTGCGGAAACTGAAGACCAACGCAGACGTCGTCGAACTGCTGATGCCGCATCGACTTCGTTTACGCTAGCTTCGCAAAATTCACAAGCACCTGGTATTCGGCTACAGAGAAATGTGCAACAACGAGCACTCAACAAAGGTGCCTCAAAGCCATGCAGCGTACAATGGGCCTTCAAATCATTCGACTGCAGCCCCGCAATCAATTAATGCAGTCATCCAAACATGACTGTTGGAAGTATGTCAACGACTGACTCATTTTGCAATGCTAAAAAGTGGTCAAGAGAGACGGTTGGTTTCTGTTGTTTAAACAGAAAAGTGGGTTTGCACACCATGGAGGATCAACCTCAACCACCAAAGCTCCTATTTGCAGGCATAACTGTCGAATCACGGCATTTTCTGAACAAAATCAGAAAATAAAATTGCGCTTTCCAGATAACTTCTTTCGGGGCGAATATTGTAAGAGGGGCGGATTAATTTCCACATTTAATATTCAAGGCCAGGTGTACCATCGAATCGAATCGCTCGAACCGGCTGCCAAAGAATATCCATACTTTCTTCAATTAAACTTTGTTGAGAATGCAAACTAACTGGCAACCATGAGGAACTCCATTTCACCTGACGCTGATCTTGATCTTATCAGGACAAAACAAGACGTTTTGCACACTTACAACAGCTATATCCTAAGCTTTAAATATTCCTTGGAAGCAGCCCATGCCTTAGATTTTAATATCATTATTGATGCCTCAAAACGACCTTCTTCTGGAGAACATTCAGTCCGATACAATTTACCTTCGTGTAACGAAATAGCTATAATTCTTCATGGTGATCAGCACAACCTTCGAGACATTGTTCTGAGGCGTCGTGACAATACGCTTAAGCGTATAAGTTAAACGCATAGGTCTTATGACGCCCGTTAGTATCCGCTACTGTTTGCAAAAGGAGAAGATCGATACCGAATCGGTGTTCCTCAGCTTAATCTGGAAAACCCTTGATGTTCAACAAATAAGACAGTTTTATGTAAGAGCTCCTGTTCCTACAGCTTCATGGACCGCAACAACTCCTTCCATTATTTACACCGATTGCGAGAGCTACTGCAACAATTCGCTGTTGATATGTAGGCGAAGATGGAGTCGGAGAGGTTGTGTTTTATATTGACACATCAAAGGAAACAGTGGTCCGAAAGCTACATCCACCTTTGAGATACTATCAAGAACGATGCAGCGCCAGGCAGCTTAGCAAAACTCTGTAATCTCCCATCAACTTTCACAGGAAGTCCTCGATATATGCAGGATGCTTTGAATTACGGTCGGGATTATGGTCGGCCTGGCCTTTTTATTACTTTCACATTTCCAAGGTGGAAATATATTGAGGAGGAACAATTTCCATGCCAACAACCGAAAGACAGATACGATATCCTGGCTCGAGTGTTTCATTTGAAACTTATCAAACTCATGGAACTTACCAATAAAGCTTTGATCTTTGGACCATGAAGCATCACAGGGGGTGAAAACTCCAGGGGGTGACATGTACACCGTTGAATAGCAAAAAAGAGGCCTTCCTCATCTGGCTGTGCACGAAGATCATTTCCAATGACATTGACAAAATAATATCTGCTGAAATCCCTGATCCATGCATCGATAAATTTCTCCACGTGATAGTGATAAGGATCATGGTTCATAGACATTCCATGCCTCAAAAACAATAAATGTACCAAGCAGTTTCCAAGGCAGTTTTTACCAGAGACCCAGACTGGTGCCGATGGATATCCACTTTACAGGCGATGTAAGGCAGGCGACGGTGGCATTACGGCATTAGTTAGACAACATGATGTGGACAAGAGATGGATAATCCCTTACTGCCCATCGTCGTCTGAGATTTTCAGTGCGCATATCAGTGAAATTCTGCAATTCTGCAATTCTGTTAAATCTATCAAATATATATGCAAGTATGTTAATACAGGTTCAGATGCTGCAATGTTCAGTCTCCAAAAGGAGAAAAGTCAGGATAAGATAACACAATACCAAGTCAGTCATCACATTGGCATATATATGTGCATACTTGTGTGTGTGCGTGTGCACGCACGAGAATGTGTAAACGTATTTGTTAATGAAGGCGTTGCACTCTTTTATACCTCCAGCCAACCATGAAAGTGATTCTATAAACGAAAGTAATTATTCCATTTGAACATCGTTATCTCTATCGGTTATAATAATTTATTAACTAAATTACTGAAAAATTTACATAAGTCACTTCATACTCATATCCCCACAAATTGTAAACCTATATTTACCTTTGCTGTGTATACAGTCCTAAAACAAGCTTTCATAAAACCTGCCATATTTAAAATTAAATGATGAAGTTCACAGAAACATCTCATATTCATTTTGAAGATATTTCCTAATGTAACATTTTATCTCCTGCAAATATGCTTGGTGCAAATGTACTACACGTTAACACATGGTATATATGTAAAAATAATTTGATATGAAAAATATATAGGGTCTAAAGCAGATATCCCTTTGAGGTTATGAATAGTATATCTGTTTGCTTGGTTTGAAGTAAACAGATATCCTATAAATGAAAAAAAACTATTTTCTGTTCACTTGAAATATTAAAAATCTTCTTTTCCAAAAAATTGTTGACTGAGCGATTTTACTTAAACACAACAAACATTGTAAATAATGTATGATCTAATCAATACAAAAATTAAAATAAGCATCATAATAACAACGATGATGATGATGTCGGTGGTACTAGTAGTGGTGGTGGTGACAGGGGTGGTGGTTGTCAGGGGTAGTAGTAGTAGTAGTAGTAGTAGTATGTATGATGATATTGGCCATTTCTAGGAAACGCTTTAACGTATGCACTGCAGTAACGATATTGTATATGGAAGACTTGGAAGCAATGACGTGTCTCATTTTTGTGATTCCTAATCACCTTATTTATCGGTCACATTATGAACAAACCCAATGTGTACACACACACACACATACAAACACACACACACGCACACCCACACAAACACACACACACACACATACACACACACACAAACACAAACACACATACACACACACTCGCACATACACGTATAACTATTTGTTTGTGTGTGTGTATCATATTCTTCTATTCTTTTATTTGCTTCAATCATCTAACTGCAGCCATACTGGAGCACCGCTTTTAGTTAAACAAATTGACCCCAGGACTTATTCTTTCTAAGCCTAGTACTTATACTGTCGTCATTTTTGCCGAACCGCTAAGTTAGGAGGACGTAAAAACACACCAGCGTCGATTGTCAAGCGATGGTGGGGACACAACCAGATCCACACAAACATGCACACACACACACATACACACACTCACACACACACACACCCACACACACCCACCCACACACACACACACACACACACACACATATATATATATATATATATATATATATATATATATATATATATATATATATATATATATATATATATATATATATATATATATATACGCGACGGTCTTCTTTCAGTTTCCGTCTACCAAATCCACTCACAAAGCTTTGGTCGGCCCGAGGCTATAGCAAGTGACTCTTACCCGTGGTACTACGCAATGGGACTGAATTTTGAACCATGTTGTTGGTAAGCAAGCTACTTACCACACATCCACTCTAATGAGTATATATTGATTAGTGCGTTGAAGTGTTGAGTAGAGCACTGGCACAGTTCGGGCTACTGGTATCATCCGCAAGCTGGGTCTCATGAGGTACATCCATGCATAAATTGTGTCTCGCTAAACATCCTGAGTTTCGTATATAATATACATCCATATATATATATATAGGTGTGGCGTGTGTCGTCTCAGAGTCCATAAGTCAGGGGAAAATGCACTAGTATATATCTCAATAAAGTGGTTATATTATTATTATTCGAAATGTACCGTATTATACGTCATCTGATCAATAAGAATTGCCGACGGTTGCCATAGTAACAAAGCTAAAGCACGCAGAGAGAAGCAGTTATGCACCAATTGACTTTGAACACAGCTGTGTACTTCCAACAGCATAAAATCTGCATCAAATTTTATCAAAACCTTCGCGATGCTTGCTGAGAGGCCTACGCAATGTTTTCAAAATATTTTCCTCGTTTTCGACACAATGAAGATCTTGTGCAACTGAAACCCGTGTGTCCTTTTGGAAAGCTGAATGCCGTTTTGGAACAAACTTGGCAGACACGAGTCCCATACGCAAATATTCAGTGATAATGGACTGAACTTAATCCTCACTAACCTGCACCAATGGAAATTTCGCGATTTTCCCTCAAAGCTGCAAGCACGCCTGCGATGCTACACTCAGTCCTGCTGGTTGCGGGTCTCTCAAAACCTTCGTCAATATCGATATTTTAAGCCCTCTTGGAAACGTCTGAACCACCCGTACATTAGTGTGCAGCTCATACACTCCTCTTTATACAATTTCTGAAACTTTGCGTAGGCCTCTGAGAAGGTATCACTATAATAACTCCCTTTTCATGATCAATGCAATGATCACACGTGACACACCTTTCTTCCAAGCATTTTTGTAAATTGCGGAAGTAAGCTACAACGTTAAAACTTAGTGTGCATGCGCCACAGATGTCTCCTAACATGTGATTCTTACATTCTCTCCGTCGTAGCTGGAACAAGCAAGACGTATTCTTGTCGGTCTCCTGTCCAAGCTTGATTTAAGCGTTCGCCCCACTACCTCGTTTAGGATTAGCAGCCCCTCCTGTTACAAATTTTGAAACTCCGCAAAATCCCAAATTCTATTTAACTTGCTTTACAGGAGCAACTGTTTTATCGAAATCGTATATTGTTGTTAAATGCTCGAAATACGAGATTAGAAAAGCAACCAACAATTGATGAAGGGTCGTTCTTTATGTTGTTTGACTTGTTTTCTTTTTGTGTCTTTCGTTGTTCGAAAAAATAGTACATATTCCATGTACTCGTACTTCGTATTTTTTGTTGTACATATTTCATGACTTCACACCTGCATATATATATATATATATATATATATATATATATATATATATATATATATATATGTGTGTGTGTGTGTGTGTATAGATGTAAGTATGTACATATACGTATGTATATATGCATATATATATATATATATATATATATATATATATATATATATATATATATATATATATATATATATATATATATATATATATATATATATATATATATATATATATATATATATATATATATATATATATATATATATATAGAGAGAGAGAGAGAGAGATATGTAATAATATACATATGGAAAATACTGGAAGGACTGGTGCCAAACTTTGGTATCAAGCACTACAGGAATGCCCGCACGGGTCGCCACTGCATGGTGCCAAAGGTACCGTCCACTGCATCTCACATAAGAACGAGATACTGCAGCAGCCTCGGTTTCAGAGGACCTCAGCTCTTCAATGCCCTGCCAAAACATTTGAGAGACATGCAAGACATGGAGGCGGAGGTCTTCAAGACAAACTTGACGCTTTCCTCTCCAAGATACCAGACGAACCAATGGCTCGTAATGAGACGCAGTTTAGGGCAGCTGTGTCAAATTCTCTTATACACCAGATGTGCCATCAACACTCTTGATTGGACCATGTTAGGTGAGGGAGAAGAGCCATGCAAGGAACGTGAAAATCACGGTGGTGCACCAGCATGACCGCAGCCACTTGGCTGAAACACATAAATAAATAAATAAACTATATATATATATATATACATATACATATATATATATATATATATATATATATATATATATATATATATATATATATATATATATATATATATATATATATATATATATATATATATATATATATATATATATATATATATATATATATATATATATATATATATATACATATTATTTATTTTATTATATGTTTGAACGCCACGCATTCTCTTCCAAGAAAGTTATATATATATATATATATATATATGTATATATATATAAATATATATATATATATATATGTATATATATATAAATATATATATATATATATATATATATATATATATATATATATATATATATATATATATATATATATATATATATATGTGTGTGTGCGTGTGTGTGTGTGTAGGTACGTATATTTAATAAACATGTTTTCCACTATGTCGTTTGAACCACAGTGATACTTCTGCAAAATGAAACAAATTCCTTGTACACTGGAACATATATATGTCTTAGAACGATTTAAATTCATACCTGTATTGTTATGACTCGTTCGCCCCCACTTTTCTCTTTCGCTTAATCCTCTTTCCGCAACATCTTATTTTATGATTTTCTACACTTATTTCTTATTTTACATCTTATTTCTATTTTACATCTTCATACAGATTTTCTTTAACAAGGTTTCTATACTCGTTATCGTTTTCATTTTTTCTGTCTTGTGTTCTTCTAATTTCTCCTTTTACCTTTTCATCTTTTCTTCACATTATATTCATTCGTTTTATTCATTCTATATTTTTTCTTAAATAGTATTGAGTTTTTATCTCTTATGTTTCTGTTGCCAATGTTGAATCATAGTTCATTTCTTGTGCTTGATGAGTATGTTGAATATTTTCGTGTATAAATGATTGTATGCATACTTTTATATTCTTTTTGTCCATTGCTTCTACTGTAACGTACTACATTTTCTTCGCTATTCTTCATTCACTTACTTACTTATCGTCTCCATCTTTACTATTTCTTTAGCGTAATCTTCAATATTTCTCGGTATTCGTCACATTTTTTTTCTTTTTTCTTATTTTATGTTCTGATTTATTCTTAATCAGCTTGTTCAAGGAGCTTTACAATCTAATGTTTCTCTCCTTTTCTTCGTAGTTCTCTTCCATCTTTCAGCTATCTTTATTTACATGTTTCTTTAAATTTTGTCTCGGATATAAAGTAATATTTTATACTTCAGGAGTTTATAGCTCTGAATACATAATTCTACTGATAAATAAGTATAATTAGGATATGAATCATCTTCTATATCTCAGAGAAGAAAAATAACATCAACACAAACGTTATTTGTACGATGCATGAATAATGTTTGAAAGGAGCCAACAAGTAAATCTAGTGGAGAAGCTCGACAAAAAACAAATAATCCACAATGTCTAATAATATGTATTCTAGAAGTTTGGAGACTTTCTCCGGAAGATATATTTATTAATTTCAAATGTACTTCAAGTAGGATCCTCTTACTTCAATATACTTGTTGCAGCGCTCTAGTCTCTTCGTGAAGGCTGAATAGAAGTTCTCAAAATGAAGGTCTCCATGTCCCTTGTCCCAAGCACTCTTATCTTCTCAATGACTTCCAAACAACATCTCCTGAGCCCCACTCTGCGTTTGGGGTACAACCAAAGACCATAAGGAGTTCCGGTCTATAAGGAGGGTGAACTACAATTTGATGCCCGTGACTGTCAAATACTTTGTTACCAGAATGGAACTGTGAAGTAGTGCATTGTCCTGACGGATGTCACCCCGACGTAATTTACACGGCAACTCTAAATAGGATAGTACTAATCGTAATTAAAACTTTTTTCCATGACGGCATCCTACACCACAGAGGATATATGGCTAATAATGCACTAATAATGTATATCAATTTTCTAAAGAGATAGCAATGCACAGACGCAGTTGAAATTTATTGTACTAAAACAGCACACACACACACACGCACGCACATGCGTTGAAAAGAAAGGGATCAGTTAAATACAATACGAGGCTTGAGATTATGTAAACTAACTACAAGGAGAAATATAAAATCTACTGAAAACTTAAGAAATGAAATGTGTTTACAAAACTTGGTTTCAATATAATATTTTACCTCTAAGGTGGTGATCCAGCAAAATCGTTTAGAACATCGGAAATGCGACGCCAACATTACTTTCATCTTTTCCGGGTCTGTAAAACAATTACCAGTTGAGCACTGCAATCGGTGTAATCTATTTGGCCCCTTCCGCGGAATATTACATTTCAACATTTGAATATCGACGAATCCATACGTTGCAAATATATTGTGCGAGTTTCCTGTGTCTTCGTGTCCGCGTTGATGTGCGTATCCACGTGGACAATGCTGTGTGCCAAAGGCAAAACACTGTTTGCATTAGATTCAATGCTTTCAGTTGCAGTACAACAGAAAAAAGGATTACTCTATCATAGAAAAAAAAAACACTTGTCATACAAAGGAGATAATTTAATGATTAGAGTGGAATATTTAATGTAGGTGCACGCACTTGTTTTAAAATTAATGTTTTAGTCTAATAGACACCAAACTGATGATTGGGAATTTTAGTCGATCTAATTCCCACTTAAGTAATTACGTACGTGTGATATGACTGATTGGTTAGACATATGTGAAAGACACCGATTATGTATAAAGTAATCAGAAAATCATAAATAATTTTTCCTACTGACAAAGTTATGTAAAAATCTGTTAACATATAATAAAATTTCGCAGCTGCAAATGTAAATTAAAAAGTAGATATATATTTGTAAGATGCTTGAGATTAGCTAGTTAAATCTGTGTTTATAGTAATTAATTATTCATAGTGTGAAGAAATGCATATTCATGCAAGTTAAACTGATAACTTCAGCTGACGAATATTTCATGCTTGATAAAAATATGTAAATTTGCAGATTCTACAGGGGGACAAGAGAATATGCATATTCTCTGAATTATGTTTGTGTAGATATGAAAATATTCACGTTTTCAAAATACGTCCATTAGTTTTATTCCCACGTATATATATATATATATATATATATATATATATATATATATATATATATATATATATATATATATATATATGAAACACTTGTTGTACCTGTTTACATCTCTCAGCCAAACTCTAGATGTATGATAGGCAAAAATACATTTATTTAACCAGGAAACTTCCATTGGATTACAGTCGTTTTTCACACTTTGGCACTCACACATGTATATATATTCACGACATGGCTTCCTGCTCTTGCTTGATGGGAGGCATCATCATGACCCAACCAGATCTCCCAGTGCTCTTCATCGCTGGTTGTCCCATACCAGCCCCATTGCTTCATCCAAGGTGAAAGGTGACGTCTAGCCTCTCGAGACTTTCTCTAGTCATGCCGAGTCATTTGGTGCGGGGGCCTACCACTTCTTGCAACCCGCAACTACTGAGTCGAATAAGTGGAAAAACCTGGTAAGATGATATTGAGAGAAATGGAGGACATTTTCGTACCAGAGCATGAGACGAGATGGCTGTGAGTTAGAAGGCTGTGGGCCGATGCTTGCTTGCACACAGTTCTTTGTTTGAAATGTGATGTTATTTGTGGTTCTCAGCGCTCTGCTATCCAAGCCGTTGAACTTCTTTTCCAAGGCTTTCGAGGTCTCCATAAAGGAATATAGAAAAGGCCGATGCGTTGTGGATGCAGAGCTTCATCTTCCAGGAGATAGAGCAGTGGAACCGGAAGCGAGTCCACAAGGGATGTGTGATCCCAGAGTTTAGATCGTAACTGCGGTTAATCTCCGGAGTCAAGCTTCCATTGTTGGTTAATGTGGAGCCTAGGCAGATGAAGGCGCTGACAAACTCAAAAACGTTGGGGTCAATGTGGAGAGAGGGTAGCTGCTCTATCTCCACCATGCGTCAGCTTTGTCTGAGCCTAACTCACCTGAAGGCTAAGATATGCTGATTCTTCTCTATAAATGGTAAAGGGTGTCCTGGAGACGTTTTATCGATTTAATGCATAGAGTAGTATCGTCCGCACAATCCAGTTCGGTAAGGTGGTAGTTCCCGCCGGTAACGCCAAAGACTCGCTTACAGACCCTGGTCATCAGATAGTTGATGAAACAGGTGAAGAGGTCGAGGAGAGGAGCACACCCTGTCTAACTGCGCTGTGGATGAGGAACCAGTCAGACTCTTTCACGTTCACGCGCATGCAGCTCTTGGCACTGCTGTAAACCCGTTAAAGCAAGATGGAGAACGTAGGAGGGGCATCCATGAGTTTGCAAAGTTTTCAGAGTGATGCGTGGTAGAGCGTGTAGGAAGCTGCCTTGAGTTCGACGAAGCGGGGTATAGGTGATGATCTTTTCGAAGCTGCCGAGATTTTACACTTTTGAGACGAAGGGGGATAACTGGTCGGCAGTAGATCGATTTCATATGAATACAGCTTCTTGTGGGTGTTGAAGTATTGATTGTTTCTAAAGGCAGGAAATGCATGTTTGAGAAAGATCATTATTTGTCTTATCGCTCTTTAACCCCGGGGCAGTCATTCTGGTGCCCTGAGAATTATCCCACTACATCAAGTTATATATATGATTGTGTGTGAATGCGCACGCTTGTGTGTATGTGTGTGTGCGCGTGTGTGAATAAAAGCTCTCATTGCACTATCATTTATTATGAATGATATGAAACAAATTTAGGAATACAAGTGTCAACATTCCAGTACCTCTACCCGTGGAATTTCAAAGAACTATTCCGAAAACAGTAACACAGTTGAAAATTTATATATATATATATATATATATATATATATATATATATATATATATATATATATATATATATATATATATATATATATATATATATATATATATATATATTTAAGAAATGTTTATTCATTAAGATAGAAGAAATACACATAATTATATATATATATATATATATATATATATATATATATATATATATATATATATATATATATATATATATACGTGTGTTTGTAAATTTGCAAGTTTGTTACTGTTTTCGGAATAGCTCTTCAAAATTCCCCGAGTAGAGTTACTGCAATTTATATATATATGTATATATTTTATAGTTTCAGCTTAGAGCTGCGGCCATGCTGATGCACCGCCGTTTTGGTACACTGTTATTACAGGGAGCCTTTTACAATATGTGGCACTTGGTGAAGAATGGAGTTTGATTTAGCAACCCTCATTTGCACCTCCTGTCGCGAGGTAGGTTCATCTGGGACTCTCGATAGGAAGAGGTCCAGCTTTGATTTTAAAACCCCTACATCTACTTTGTGCAGGTTCCTCAGGCTGTTTGGGAGATTATTAAAAAGCTGTGGGCCCCTGAAACCCAAACTGTTGCAGTAACTGGTCCTGAAGCGCGATGGCATTGCTGGGATCTTTGGCACTATGTAGTGCCGTCCCGTTCTGGCATTGGTGTAGCTTTCAATGCCAAAATTTGGCACAATTCCTTCCAGGATCTTCCAGATGTATATTACTGCATGCCTCTCCCACCTTCTCTCCAGGGAGTAGAATCTTAGCTGTTTCAGCCTTTCCCAGTAGCTGAGCAGTTGCAAAGAGACAATCTTCTTTGTGAATCTCCTCTGGATTGCTTCAAGGTTTCTGTTAATTTCAGACTGGTGGGTGACCACAGCTGTGAGCAGTAATCCAGGCGCCTGAGCACGAATGTCCTCCAGAGGATCATCATGGTTTCCTTATCTCTGGTTCTGAATGTTCTCAGGATCCATCCAGCCAATCGTCTGCACTTTGTTGGCATCCTGGTAATGTGCACTTGGAAAGAGGTATCATCACTCATGTCGATACCCAGGTCTCTCACTGATTTAGGCTCTGGGATTGAAATTCCCTGCGGACCAGTGTACTCTGTAAGTTTCATATTCAGTTTTGGACGTTGGTAGCGCAAGGCTTGGAATTTTTCACCATTAAACTGCATATAATTGTCCTCAGCCCATCTATAAACTGAGTCCAATTCCTGCTGCAGGTGTGCAACATCACTGGAGTTCTGTATTTTCTGCGAGACTTTTGTATCGTCTGCGTAGCTTGCAAGAGTGGCTATCCGGGCACTTGAAGGCATATCTGAGAGGGTGACTATAAAAAGCAATGGTCCCAAGAGTGCCCTGTGGAACACCGCTCATTATTTGTGTTTTCATAGAGGTGGCTCCATTAGCCACTACTGCCTGACTTCTATCTTTCAGAAAGTCATGTAACCACTCTCCAAGTGGTTATATATATATATATATATATATATATATATATATATATATATATAAACAAATAGTAAATGAGTATATGCATATATACATACAGGTATGTGCATACCGACATCCACCTGTATGTATAGGTGCATATCTGGGTACAGGACATTGCAAACAAACGTAGACGAGAACACACGAGCCACATAGTGAACATCTCCTTCATCAGCCACCCACGTTTTAACACCGGCGTTTCGACGAGCTTGGGCAGGACGCATCGCTAAAACGGCTCGTCCCATGGATCACAGATTAAATTTGTATACGCAAATTAAATCTAGCCATGGAGGAATGTAGTGGCGGACAAAAAACAAGACAGGAGAACAAACAGAAAAGGCTTTACGGCCAGACGAGAAAAATTATGTGTGTAAGAACGCGATGAGGCACGGACCCGAGAAGGACAAAGTGGTGCGTGCGTTGCTTGGCGAAAACCAAGGAAGGAAAGGATTATTGACCGGAAGCATGTGACCATGCCGGTGTAAAGGGAAGAGAGAGAAACAGAGGGAGGAAGTAGAAGAATAGGTGAGCAACGAGAGGAAAAGAGAAAGAGAGGAAAAACGAGGGGGAAAAAGAGATACGTAGTAGTAACAGAGGAAGAACGAGAGGGGTAAAGCGAGATACGTAGTAGTACAGAGGAAGAACGAGGGGGGGAAGGAAATGAGAAAGAGATAGAGTAGCGTCGGAGGATATGAGTTACGAAAACTACTTACATTTGGAAGATGCTGCGTTCAATCATGTAAAAACAAATAGTAAATGAGTAGGTATGTGCATACCGACATCCACCTGTATGTATAGGTGCATATCTGGGTACAGGACATTGCAAACAAACGTAGACGAGAACACACGAGCCACATATATATATATATATGAATGTGTGTATGTTTGTATATGTATATATGTTTACATATGTTTAAATACATGTGCTTGTGATTGTGTGAACGTGTGTGTTTAAAAAATAACATTTTGCATGAAGCATTTGTGGCTTTATAAAACACCACTTAATAAGTAGGAATGCGTAGTGTAAGGAGTTAAGATACCAGAAAGCTCCAATTATTTTGTATTCAAGTATCACATGATCTACTACTGTGAGAGTAATTTACTAATTTTCATTTGAAGTCATTGAATTTTATGAAGTTTTACTCGTGCATTTATATATTTTTCTGACCGTGAAGAATTTGAATTTTCGTGTGCTCAACATACATGCCATAGGCATTTTTACTAGATTTGCGTCTGTTATATATGTATGTGTATAAAAGTGCTTGTATTGTCTTATAACAATATCTTATCATTGACTTAGACACCCAATATTAGATAATAGTTTAGATTTTACAAATATCAGTTATCATTTATTGTATCTTTTCTGGAAAAAATGATTCAAATCTTGTCTTACTCTAAGCTAATATGGTTACTCAATATTAAAAACAAGAAACCCCTCTCAGAAAGCAAATGTCTTCTATATTTTATATATTTATGAATGGTTGTAGCTGCAATGAACTCATGGTTTTGGGTACACAATTTTTTTAAATCAACGTAAAGGAAAAAGTGTTGTGATTAAGTTAGATATAATGTCACAAATAATACCGTTTTGTACGCAATCAATTCGCTTAAAAATGTATTCTTATTTATAATTCTACACATGCATTTATGATATGTTACAATATGCTACGAATGAGGGCTGCGAAATCAAGCCTCGAACGCCATTCCAGCGATGAATACTTGTCACATTTTTTGAGAATACATAAAATGTACCAAATGACAGTTTGCAAATGGGAGCTCAGCAGTAAAAACAACCAAAACACTTCCAATTGTAACAGGAATTCTATAATACTTTCGCTTACTTATGCGACGGAATCAAAAACAATAAAATAGGCAGGTGCAAGTTATAGATAAAAGAAAACTGGAGAAGCTCATACTATCAAAGTTCTTGAATTTAGAATTTCACAGAGTATAAAAAGGAAATATTCAGAGGCGAGACTCCCTATACAAGATTTATGCAAGAATAATAGAATTGGCAGCACAAAGCTTCCCATCATCATCCAGCATATTCAATGCAACTGTAATACAAGTAATAGAAACGAAATCCAACGGTATGAAAATTATTCCCAAAATGTCCACGTGTAGTAACATATGCGCATGCTCATATTAAAGCACACTAATTAAGACGCACGCAGTGATACTACAATCATTTCTGAAGAAACTGAAATCTATTTCACAGATATAAACAACTCAGAAATTACAATCATAAACTCTGCATGACATGTATTCAAGAATTTGTTAATAGATACTTCCATGAAATCATAAACCATCTATACAAACGATATACTAATATTTGAGAGAAGCTAGAAAATACAAAGTATACGAAAATAAAACATACCAGAAGCAACATATGCAAAAGAAATAAAACTCAAACTGTGCAAGATAAACTAGGACTCCAAAAATTTTAGTTTGACATCGATGTTAGTCATTATGTAAATCGCATACCGTCTCCCAGCAGCACAGACAGAAATAAAAATTCTAGATTTTGCCATCTCCAAAATCCAACTCAGACCATAATTAATTGACTTAACGCTATAGGAATGATATTCATTATTTGCATAGTTAACATCCAACGTGAAATAAATCTCCTTCATATATATTCCTTCCTAAATTTCTATAAATATAACGGAAAACTTTAATGGAAGTATTTCAGTAAACTTTAAAAATAAAAAAAAAACATTGTTGCCTTCTTTTGTGTGTGTGTGTGTGTAGTGAAGTAGATGGGATGCTAGATTAATGAGAAAGTGCGAGTACGTTCGGCTTCGGCTCTTCGTAAGATTTGTTGTTTGAATTTAAAACAGAAAATTATCAGTACATTGAAGCAATTCGCAAAATAACATCGAAAACTGAGGTTAATAGTATGGCTAAATTCTTTAATTATGCGAGCTTGGTTTTCCTAGGAAAAATAAGAGAGTACTAGACAAAGTTATAGACGTATCTGTGATTTTCCTCACCAGGATGTGCGGTTTTATAAAGCGAGAGTTCGAAAGAATAAACTTATATGTCCATTGCCTTTTCGTCTCCCACTCATATATATATATATATATATATATATATATATATATATATATATATATATATATATATATACATATATACGTACATTATATATGCGTGTGTGTGTGCGTGCGTGTATGTGTGTGTGTTTGTGTGTGTGTGTGTGTGTGTGTGTGTGTGTGGGTGTGCCTGTGTGTGTGTATGTATATAACTAAAGACAAAATTAATAGGTCACAGAAGTGACCGAGGGCACTGGCCAGCAACGTTTAAGATTAAATTAATTCCTAAAGTCACAAACTAACTCAATGGTTCACAAAGGGATGTAAGCTCTTACCGAATGAAGCTGGATCGTGATTTTGAATCTTGGCATTGACACCTTAATTCTCACCAGCGGTTTTTAATGCCTAGGATTAAACTCAACTTCCTTTGTTAATCTCTAAGAAAGACCGTTTAAATCATATGCTGATTTTCCAAACGGTGTAAGTGTAAAACAACTATAAAAGAGGGTGGCTTCTTAGAAATTAGAACCTAGAGCCAAAATTAATAGAGGTCACAAAAGTGACGGAGGGTGCTGAACAGCACCGTTCATGCTAATATAAGTTAAGCTAACTCCGAAGTCATAAATGACTAACCCAATGATTGACAAAGGGAGGCGAGCCCCTATCGTATGTATGAGAATTAAAGGGTCAACACCAAGATTCGAAATCGCGATCCGGCTTCATACGATATATGGTTACCTCCCCTTGTGAATCACTGAGTTAGTTTTTAGTGGCTTTGGAGTTAATTAAAGCCTTATTTTAGCATAAATGGTGCTGTCCAGCACCCTTCATTACTTTTTAAATTAGTTTTATGATTATATATATATATATATATATATATATATATATATATATATATATATATATATATATATATATATATATATATATATATATATATATATACATATATATATATATTGTAGGATTCAGTTGGTTACGACGACAACAGAACAGGCTGCTCGTGAAATTAAAGTGCAAGTGGCTGACCACTCCATAGACACATGTACCCTTAATGTAATTCTCGGGGAGATTCAGCATGACACAGAGTGTGACAAAGCTGGCCCTTTGAAATAATGGTACAGCAGAAACAGGAAGAAAGAGTGAGAGAAAGTTGTGGTGAAAGAGTACAGCAAGAGTCAGCCCCCTGCTGGAGCCTCGTGGAGCAGTAGAGTAATCTAATAAAGACAGATATGGACGTGGCGCACAGAGTAATCTGAAAGAACGCTCACGATTATCTTTATCCAACACACTCACACAAACACATAACTTTTAGGACTGATGGGTATATGTCAATTAGTATGTTGAGTAAACCACGTTCATTTACGCATACTTTGGTGACATCTACAGTATGGGTATATTTCCTCTGGATCTACGTTAGGAATTCCGCAGTGTTAGTTGAGATAATTGATGAAAGACACGAAAGATAGATTTAGCACTAGACTTTATACAGTACGACGATCGTTCCGACCCATCCTGCAACTGTCCGTTATAGGTAGGATAGTATGGATCTAATATACTGACTTGTCCTAGTCACGTTGCTCTTAACCGCTGGATTTTGGTTATGACAGTTACGTCCCTAAATTTGGAAAGCGAAATTTTCGGATACTGTAGTAATGATCGCTATATCGTTTTGGTGACCTGGTCAAGTCTCTGATTTAAATAGGAAACAGATCTATACAAAGCTTACGTAAATCACACTAGCAGTAGTACAAGAAGTATAACACATTCTCCATCAAAATACTTTTCGTAGATTACATTCCAGCGATTTGCTACCGGAGAACCAAGCTAAAGGCAATATACTACCACCATAAATAATGTTATACGCTTCCGGTTAACATGTCTGAAGAATCCAGTGACAGTATTCAGCGTGAACCCGACATTAAAATACTGGTAAATTATATTCTATAACATATAATATATTGCATCATGATATAAATTTAAAGCCAGTATCTTACTTTTCAGCAGGTTTTATTTCTTACGTATTGACTTATGGATAACTGATTTGATATATATATATTGCGTGTGTGTGAGTCCTGCGTTCGTGTATATATATGTATACACACGCACTGACACTCACACACAAACACACACACACACACACACACACACACACACATACACACACACATATGTATATAATTAAATATTCATGCGTATGCATGTGTGAATATGTATGTATGTATGTATGTATTTATACATGCCTGCATGTATATATGTACAATTATATATTCGAATACTGAGACGGAATATCCAAAAAGAAAAAGAGAGACCGAGAGATAGACAGAGAAGAGAAGCATGCCGATAGAAAAGAGAGAAATTTCGATCTAGCATGCGTAATAATCTGCAATCCTTTTTTATCTTTACTTGTTTGAGACATCAGACTACCGTCATGCTGGGGCACTGACCTGAAGAACTTTAGTTGAAAGAATCGACTCCAGTACTTTATTTTTAAGAAGTACGGGACTTATTCTTTCTGTCCCTTTTTCCCGTATCGAAAATGTAAACGCAGTGACACCTGTGTAGGATTAGGTTATGGGGAAGGGGGCAGCAGACTCAATGATTCTCACTCATTCTTTCCCTCTTTCTCTTTCTTTCTTTCTCTCTCTCTCCCTCTCTTCCTCTTTCACTCTAACACATAGACACACGGCAGACTTCTGTCAGTGTCTGTGAAAAACACCCAACGCAAGGATTCGGTCAACTGGAGATTATAGTAGATGTCCTTCGTCTAAAGTGCCACGCAGCGGGACTGAATCCAGAACCATGTGGTCGGGAATTAAAGTGCTTACCACACAGCCACGCATGACAAATCTTAAAGAGGGGGAGAAAGTTAAAAGCGTACTTAGCGTTTATTGTATTTTTCAACGGTGGAGAATATTACGACTGTTGTCTATTCAGTAAATAATGTAGATCCTGGACCTGTATATACCGTAGATAGAGATTACGTAGAGAAATAAACCGTGTGCGTGATGCATGGAAAAATAAAACTATGAAATATATTATTGACGAAACTTGTCATAAAGTTGAAATCCTTGCAAGTTGATAATATTAGTACTCATACAATATTCATATTACAACATAAGTTAAGACAAGAAATAGTAAATTAACCAGTTATAAGATAGAACGTCGTGTTTGAGTAAGAATACATAAAGATACAGGAAGTTGTAACATTTCTATTGGATTGAAATGGGTGAAAGAGAGAGAGAGAGAAGGAGAGAGAGAGATAGAGAGAAGGAGATAGAGAGAGAGAGAGAACGAGAGAACGAGAGAACGAGAGAGAATGAGAGAACGAGAGAGAATGAGAGAACGAAAGAGACGTGAGGGTACAACATGAGTGAATAACACTGAAGCGTGACGTGATATATTGAAAAGAACGTAGAAGTCAATAGATTGATGGGCTTCGAAGGAAAACCTTGGAAGATTAAAATCAGAAATGAATTGAAAGAGTGATAAGAAGATGACAAAGTTTGAAATTGCAAGATAATTTAAGGCAGGTATGTGTGTGTGTGTTAAATAAAATGAAACAACAAAGCCAAGGCTGTGTGGAATTTTCAGGTCATTTATAAAGAGAAATTTAGTCTTACAACTGTTTCTAGGATATTGGGGATATCCTTTCGTCGGAGAGGATGTGAGATAGTTAAATAGAGGGAAATATTAGAGTTCAATATAAGGAGTTATTTTGAAACGGAAGGAAATAAAGTGCTTATAGAGAAACAGGAGAAAGAATGTAGAAATAAAAAAAAAATACATATATAAAGATTGTATAGTTGCAGTTCCATTATCCAATTAAAGTGGTGTGTAGAAGTGGTAGAATGCTTGTCGTCCGTGATATGTAAACTCCAATAGGCGTTCATATATTGTCATTACAGATGGAAAGTGTGGAGACGTAGATCTTATGTGCTGTTCATCGAAAGGGGTCTTGTGTTGTGAATGACAATTTGAGAATGTAGTGGTAGTATTAAGTAGATAGATGGCGGGGGGGGGGAAGTTAAAATGAGGAGAGAGGTAAAAGGAAAAGGTGAGAAAATAAGCAAAGAAAGAGGAAGAGAAAATGAAAACGGTAAGAGAAAATGAGAAAAAAAGGAGTGAAAGAAAGTGAGAAAAAAACAGAAAAAAGAGTGTTAGTTGATGGCCAAGATTTTATGACGGAGAAGAAAGAGGAGTATGGGAGGGGTAGGAATAGATAAGAACGTGAGCAATAAATACGTGTGAGGTGTGTCTGATGGGGTGATATGTTAGAATGACTCTAATGGATGGGTACAGAAAAAGGCATAGGAGTGGATTTTCTAAAGTGAGTAGTAAACCTGAAAACGGAAGGGAAGAATACTAAGACTGGTCAAGATTCTATAAATAAACTTATGTGTGTATTCTACTGGCTAATGTGATGGTGCGGGTTGAGGAATCAGAGAGAAAGTGAGAAAGAAATATATATTGATATATGCACGGGCGCACATATGTACATATATATATGTACGTGCGTAGTTGTGTATTTAAACCCGTACGCATACATGCAAGCATATACATATACACGAAAATACATATACACGTATATATATACATATACATACAGATCTAGTGTCTTTCATTCGCAAAATAAGTCCCTTTAATTTTGCTCAGATTGCTTTCAATTTTGGTGTATCGATGGAACTCTGAATTTTGATTACGATCAACCAGTTACTTTATCTCGTCATCTAAAGAATGTGATGTTATTTGGACTTAAATTTGGGAAATTTTAGCCACTCAACAGACAGCTAGCCATTAACAGCTTGTTACCATGACAACCGCACATTGTGTTGTGTTCCACCAACATGTGTTGATTCTTCACACAACGAGATTTACTTTACTCGCGTGTCTTGCCCTAATAACAATTTATATTTATCAATTAGAATTTTATTATAGATATTTTTCATCAATTGTCTCAATATTGTACATATTTTTGATATATAGCAAAAGTTGTTTGCGATGTTTATACAGTTTCTGCTATTATGAAGTTGAATGGAATATGTGAACTTAGTACGTATAATTTGACATTACTTTTGAATTCTGCATGCAAAGACATATAGGGTAGAGGTATTCTTTTTCTTGGGACACATTCTTTGTTGACCAGTGTTGTTCTTATCGTAGTTTACAAATCCAAGCATGAACACGTTACTCAACTTTGAATTTTTGGAGGCAGACACATACACACATACAAACATGCACATATATATTAATGATGCACACACAATTTAAAAATATTAATAAAAACATAGAATCAATGAAGAAATATAAGAAGAAGCAAGATGATGCATGTTGATTTTATTAAGTATTTCTGTTCATTTGGAAACCTACAATGAAGAGGTCATTTCACAGACGCTAAACTATAAATTTCACAGTGTACAACCTTAAAGTTGACACCGCTAAACGCAGAAAGCTTCGGTCTCACTACTGGCTATAAATACACCGTTTTTATTTTCGATTTTTAAACCACTGTAACATTTTCCTCCACCTTTCTTTACCTCCACATCAAGCATTCATACCAATTCGACTGGAAAACATTATTATAGCCAATTTTCCGGGGTTTCTTTTACTGTCTTTTAAAAAATGCATATTTTGCGAATTAAAAGCACTAGATGCACTCGTGCATACACACACAAACACACACACACACGCGCATATATATATATATATATATATATATATATATACATACACACACAAACGCACACAAACACACACGCATGCATATATATATATATATATACATATATATATATATATATATATATATATATATATATATATATATATATATATATATGTATATAACTTCCTTATTATAAATGTTCTGACAATTCCACATAGCCTTGGTTTTGTTGTTTCATTTTATTTAGCACATACATGCTCTTCAAACCCGCATTAGACTCCTCAATCCTATCATTATAGAACCGAGAGTGTAACTACGGTCCTTCCATATGTGTGTATATGTATGTGTATACATACGCTCATACACAAGCTCTCACACATTCATGAGACAAATAATTCTAATATTGTTATCATAGTGCAAACAAGACTGTTAAATTATGAGACTTTATATAGAGAAACACGCAGATTTAATAGAAAATTTACTGTCTAGCCTACCTTAGCACATTAATAATTTCCATATCACATACTGCCACTAATATAAATATGTAAGGTGCGTAACGCATCAAGATATTAATGCCATTTATTCCGTCTGAAACAAATATAATGAAATATTTCCTAATTCCGATTCGTGATATTTAGTGTATTACAAAACGAAACAAACAAAAAATGTTCTTCTTTGAAAAAAAACGTAAACAAATTTATATTCAACAGGTAATATCTTCCTCACCCCAATATTTGTAAATTTATATTTAATCGGATCGATAAAAGCCATTATTAGTTAATTCTTTAGTTAAATTTTGCATGGATCAGAAAGATTTATATATTATTAGAGACTGGAAAATAGAAAATAATGCTTATAAATGTAGCAAACTGTAAATGATTTTGTGTTTAATGTAGGAGTAAATGATGAGTTTTAAACACGCAAATCATGTAAATATTTAATCGAGTATTTTATATGTATTTTTACATCTAGCTACATTATTTGTATTATTAATGTCTCTATTCATATTTTCTAATTCACTGAATATATAATTTAAATAATCCGTCCCCATTTAGCAATTTCCTACAACATTATGTAATACAAATTTAGTAAAATATTGAATATTTTTCTTTCTCTTTGTCTATGTTACTTTTACCAACTGTGTATGAGTGTATGTGTGCATGCGTGCGCATGCATACTTACGTATATATCTGTGCATTTGTGGGCATCTGTGTATGTGCAATAAATATATAAACATATCTTTGTTACTGCTTTTAAATAGCAATATACTCGGTGCAGCATAGAGTGCTTTACTGTAAAAAGAGTCTGAAAGATGATACGCTGAGTAAAATTATGTGAATATGTATGTCCAGTATATCGGTAATAAGACGCATGCACAGATGTTTTTGAATAAATAAATCAAATGTATATCGATATATAATGACTGGTAATTGGTGAAACTATTACAAAGCGCCTAATATTATGCATGCTTGTACTCTAGAAGAGAAAATGTCCTTCGCCATACGTCAAAGAATATCTTGCTGGTTTGTTGCCACGTAGCGTTTCATATGTATTACATCATCGAATGCGTTTTGTTTCTTTTTGTCTAACGCAGTTCGCTTATTTTTGACGACTTTCTATTGGTTTTATGCTTTCATAAAAAAATGACTGTGAAAAATCACAAGATTCATATCTTGGACACAATAACTTTTCAAATCTCTTCTTTTAATTAACTCACGAGTAATCCTTATGACATTTTCACATTTTTTTTGTTGCTTCATCTTATAGATTATATTAGAAACCTATCTCATTACAACGATAAAGTGTATCTTGTTGAGACCATCCACGTTAACTGTCATTTAGTTATTTGTAACTCGCTTCAATTTACGCCAGGAACTATGCATTGAGATTCCAGTTACAAGATGAAGGTTATAATAGTGTCTGAGCTTATCTTGCAGCTCAAAAATTTGTTACATGTGTAAACAAGCATTTCAAATTATTCGATACCATCCATTATTTCTGTCTCCTGGCCTAAAAAACGCCAGTTACACATCAACTCTGCCAGGGGATGTCGTCTCAAGCACATTTGAAAAATTCGTCAGTGCCTCCCAGACAGCTCGCGAAGTTTCATCACTTATGCATGCGTTTGAACACGGTTCTGTCGACTAGACACAACCCCAGTGTTCATCTAAAATAATATTCCAAATTTTTACTAGTGCTAAAGATATGAACTCTCCATAATAGTGATTGGTTAAACTCTTCCGAACAAATACTTTTCGTTTAAGATGTAGACTGGTATTATTCTGAAGGCGCTAACTTCCCTTGTCTTCATTTCAAGCACGATCAAGTTATAGTAGGTAACTATAAAGTTCTTTCGACAACTCCACTTCGAATCCGCCTGCAAGTAAGACATATGTAGGCCTCGTTGTCGCTGAAGACGCGTTCGTTCTCGAAAAACATGTGTTGCTGATTATTATCACAACTATAGTATGTTAAACGTTTTGTGTATTTTTACAGCCACGATGCTGCACGCCAACATACATATATATTTTGCAATCTCAAAATGACAGTGTTGATAAAATACTATATAGGATAAGAGAGATGTCACTTACCTTAGCTCTGCAGAACAAAATGAAGCGATCGCCTGCGCAAACTAGGTTACTTAACGCAAATATTTGTTTTGCGTTGTCTGGTAGATTTATTCACGTTTAGTAATTAATACCCATTGATTTTTATATTTTTGGTCGTTCCTCTTTAAGAAATTAATGTATACATATTTAAATGACATTTACGGAAATACCAGAGTTATGCTATGTTTTGAAAACAACTAAATCGTTATGGCTTTGGTTTGTATGAGAAAATTATAACGATTGCTAGTTTGCCTGTTACTATTCGACCTGTGGTCATTTTGTACTAATGATGGTGCTTATGTGTTTTCATATCCTTGTGAGAATAATTTTAGGTTCAGCTGCCGTTGTAGTATCTTCTTTGTGTTTACTCATGGCAATCGATTGATTGCATGTTTGCATATATAGTATGTGTTGTTCAGAACGTGGACGTGGTTGATTTCATTATATGTTTGCATTTGGAGTTAACTGATTTGCACTTCATTGCTCTGCCAAATTTTCTATTTTCTTTTAGTGGACAGAGATATTTTCACCTAGTTCTAGGAATATCCTGGAATATTCTGTTTTCACCCTTCTTCTCCTCGTCATATGTGGATAAGCAAAGTAGGTGCATGTGTTTATGTATGTGTATGTCTGTGTTCCGTATTGCTGTTGGTGTTGTTCTTCCCTGTGGGGCAATTCTTTGAAACAACTACTTCCAAAGTTTCTGGCTGTAAACACATTCGATGTTTTACATGTATTTCTCCTTGCCAATTTTGCTTTTCTGGTGGTGCTTCTTTTACTGCTCACATTGTAGCTGCTGCGTATTTGTATCTTGAAGTGGTTACAAGTGTGTTTGTCAGTAAGGAAATATCCACATGTCATATCACTAAACAAAAAACATCCAAGCAGTTTCCTATAGCTGTTCTGTCATCTAACACTGCACTAATTAATTGCGTTTAGTCTGAACACATACGTCAAATTAAAGAGTAATATGAAGCCTGTCTGGTTCACGGCGACAACGATAGTTGCGATGATGCTAATGATACTACTACTACTACTACTACTACTACTACTACTACTACTACTACTACTACTACTACTACTACTAATACTACTGCTACATTCCTCTGAATGACATCACTATTACCTACCTTTAATTCAGTATATGTTGATAAGGTTTAGCTTGCAAGGAGTCTATTTTTTTTCGAAACAGATAGGATAGCAAAATCTCTTCGTTGAAATTAGAGGAGAAGCCCACTCGAAGAAAATTTACATCTAGCCTAGTATCAGTAAGTATCTGCTCATCAGCAAACACGCATGACAAATTAATGATTCAGAAGGCGCAATCAACAGCTGGATTCTCTAATTGTAGATAAAGATCCTTTTCAAAATGTGCAAGGGTAAATGCACTGAATTGGATTAGGGTATAATTGTTAGGCATTAAATTATATCCAAAGCCGTGTGGGCATTCACCATTCCTGAGTGACCATTGATTCCTTTCGGTCTATTTCTAAGTAAGGCTGTCCAACTTTCACGGAAGTTGCCCTTCCGTCTCTTCACCTAGAGGTCAGTATTCGAAACACGCTCCAGGCAATGTGACCGATCTCGTTCTGCATCTAATTACAACGAGATTCCGTGGCATAAAATGCTTGTCCAGCTTCCGAACTTATGCTGACTTATTAGGATTTTTATTTGGCTATGGTTATCATCTCATACTACTTTAGACTATGGTTGACTGCTTTCACTTCTGTGATGTCCAGTTGCTATGGCTCCATAACATATAGAGCAAAAGATAAAATAAGATTCTTACAGTCGGAGCACAATACATGAGAAAGATTCCGAAACCTGTCTGATTTCGTTGACCAACAGGAAATTACCACTACGCATTACTGTAAATGCATCCTAAACCAGCTCTTTGAGGTCAGATTCAAAGTGGCGATAATCCATATATCGGAACTTTTCTACTGATCCAAATAGAAAACAAAAACACAATCAGATTGTTTTTTCAGAGTTTCTATACTGTAAATTTAGGGCGGATGTTATTTTACGTGGAATTATGGGGCAACACAAAACTTTTGCTTCTCTGACAAATAGATACTTCATTTTTGGCTACAAAACACCAAGTCATTGAAGTTAAGGATAAATGACGAGATAAAAATAATATGGTAATGATGATGATCATAGTGACAACAACAACAACCACAACCACAACCACAACCATCATTACAACAACACCAACGGAAACATTGCCTCTTTTCGACAGGTTAGATTATCAGCGGTGGTTCTAAATAACTGAAAGATTATTCAAATCTAGTGGGCTACAACAGATTCTCTGCTCAATACCACAGACTTGCATGTCAGTTGTTTCACCTTAACCAGTTGAGCATGTCGCTTTATGGCTGACGATATGTGCATCTTTGATCACCAGCATAAGTTGTGGGGGAGCATCATAGCCATGTGTTAAAAGGAATTCTTTGGGTTTAGATAATTCACGCCTGGAAACATAAGTGTTTCGTTCAACAGTCTTAAACAACCCTTACTCAGGGAACTTTTGAGCAGGATGGGCTGCTCGACCTGACAAACATTCTAACTGGGCCCCACCAGCAAGGTCATGCACTGCTCGCTCACTACTACTACTACTACTACTACTACTACTACTACTACTACTACTAATAATAATAATAATAATAATAATGGAAGAAATGGAAGACAAAATGATGGAATATGATATAGAAAATGATGATAATATTAAATACCAAGCAAGATTCGAATGAAAGATAAGAAATGTTTTAATTAGTGTCTTGTCTATGTGTGAATATCTCTTCCCACACCAAACTGCAACGAATCCAAATACAAAGAAAAATTAGGTTAATTATAGATTACTCCTTAATTATAGATAATTATAGATTACTCCTTAATTTAAAGTTAAGAGCAAAATAAGATCGAAAGCATCAATTTGATAGCTGCACTTGGAATAGGTTATGATATTCTGTTGTTGATAATAAATTAAAACAAATAATAAAATCGAAGTAAATAATTGAATTTATTGGAACATAATACTTACGAGAGTTGTATGAGGATTCAAACTCATGTGTCTGCAATATTGTTATAAAATGCCCATTTACGTCTATAAAATTATCCAATAAACGGCAATGAAATTCTAATCCAAATAAGAGTGAAATAAAAATGATTCAAACAGCTGCTTGCCATATTCAAAGAAGCCAATTAATTTCAGACAACGGTGATGCGAAAAATAAGTCTGATAAAATAATAATTATAATCCAATTATATGAATATACAGATAATACCTAATTATTATATCCCAAAGTTCAGATGGCTATGAGTTCTGTAATAAACTGAAGAGCAATTTCCATAGAAATTTGAGCTTCATGAATTTAAAAAAATAGTGTAGAAAAAAAAAAGCGGATGAGAAAACTACAGTCATTTACTGGAAAATAGCCGAATACATACCACAACCACTGGTTGTAATGAAATTTTCCTTTGAGAAAACCCAAGGATGGACTATTTATAAATAAAATGCAACACTGGAGAAACTAATAATATATGTTGTAGCGTATATTTAACTCTGCCCCATTTATGAGTAGCACCCCCTAACGTGTAATGCTCTTGTTTGGTGCTTATGCAACAAAATCACACGTGTAATAAGATTACCATAAACGCATAAAAAAATATATATACATTTTAGTAAAATCGATTATTTAATAGAATGTATATTATTCAATGAATAACTTTAGAAACCGACATCGCGATTTCTGGATTTAAACATAGGTATTTGGTGCAGTATAGTTGTAACATAATGAAATGCTATATTAATGACAAATTACGAAAGTAAAATAAACTGCAATTAGAAAAACGTAAGCAACCAAAAAAAGAAGTATTGGAAATATTAAAGAAACTACTTGAAATACAATAAATGTTAGCTAAGGCTTAAATGTCCGCGACAATTGATTCTATATTTTCAGAAGAGGAGTAGACCCAAAACTTTTATCTTGCACATAATTTACATTATTAGAAAATCATCTTGCATTTATCAAAAAGCAATTATTTTGAAAAGTAATAGAAGTATTTAACCGTCTCTTAATTATTTTCGCAACCGTATGCACACAAAATTTTAAACACACATTCAGCACAGAAATAGAAAATGATAATTACGTAATCTTAGGTAAAACTACAATAACTTCTACTTATTTCCCGTCTAAAGGATTACACAAAAATGTTTTGCAGAATATTTCATGGGAATACCTACAAAAGGAGTACAGAGCATCACTGATTTCAAAAGGGGCGATGAAATGACCATTGTCAAATCTTTAACAATGTTTGCATTAGTATTTATTGAATATATTTTAAATATCTTAAAATGCATTTGATAATTGTTATATCCAATTGTAAAATTTCCTCTCCCTCTGTCTTTCATTTTCTCACATTTTACATAAGGATACAGGCATACACATACACCCACATACACACGTACACACACACACATACACACACACACACACATACACACACACACACACACACACACATACATATACATATATATATATATATATACTCATTCTTTTTGCGATTCTCTATTTCTTCCACTATGTAATATATACTTTAATGAAGGGGAATACTTTCATTTGGCATACCCGAATGAATCGAATGAACGTACAATGTAAACTTGGCGAAGTTAGCAAACAATGGACATGCTGGCATATGTGTGTGTGTGTGTGTGTGTGCGTGTGTGTGTGTGTGTGTATATGTGTATGTGTTTATGTGTGTGTGTGTTTATGTGTGTAAGTAACCACGCCTGCGCCTATATGTGGGAAATATATATATTATGCATTGGTTGTTTGAGTATGTAAGTCATATTATTCTTATCTTTTAACAGTGTTTGTAAATTAACGTTATTTGAAGAATATTCTACATGTACTCTTGGTGACACATTTACTGTACAGAAACAGATAAATTTAACGGAAAATTCTCAGCGTGTAGAACAGTTCTTGACATGAAGACTTTTAAAATTTTTAAGAGTCATAAAATCTCAGAAGCAAGCACAAAGTAACAAAGAATAGAAAGAGAATGAAAAAGAAAGGGGGAAAAAAGAGTTTGTTACCTTGACAATGTTATTCTGTTGCCTGTTTCAACATTTTTACCTATTTGACGAACATTTAATTTTCATGGACTGTCAACAAGACTGGCTTTATTTAGTGAAGTATATATAAATATGTTGCCAATCACTTCTGTCACTTTCGTGTGTGTCTATGTGTATGCGTGCGCATATGCTCTAGGAGTACGTGTGTTTGCCCTGTTTTTTGTTATATCTAAGATGTTATACGTTGTTATTCACTTCATTTCTTGTATGTGTGTTTTATAGTCGGCTTTGTGCGATAGTAAGTAAGTTTTGATTTTGCAGTACATTTTTATTTATCTACCATTGCACACAAATTGCGTCCTTTTAATATGAATCACGTTCTTGCAGTTTCATTGATTATTTGTAATTACTTTTGTAATTAATGTAGTCAGAGATTATAAAATTTCGTCTATATTATCAAACCTTCTGGGGTTCTTTTCTTTTTTATTATTGTATATTTAATAGACACATATCATCTATAGTTATTTTAATACAAATGTTTATATATATTTTTCCTCGTATTGAAGTTATGGTTTTTTTTAGAATAGATTCAACTTTTATTGATTTAAAAATTTCTCATTAGATTGCTGGCAATGTTGTCTAAACGATGTTTAATGCACATATCTGCAATTTGTTTCTGATACTACAAAAACACTTTGGCACAGTTTCACTTGCAATTTACACTTTTGCATACACATGCAGCCAATATATTACCCATTATTTAGATTCTACATTATGCTTCGTGGCTGTTTATAGTTTTCTGGGGAAATGAAGTAGGAATAGTTTCATGAGGCTACACTTTATACACTTAACGGTATTTATACATACATGCATATGCATAGAAAAATATATGCAGATATGTATACATATATATATGTTTACATATGTACACACACATACACACACACACACACACACACACACACACACACACACACACACACACATATGAGGTTGTAGTGATACCGAAACCAAGTGACCATATTAATAGCAACAACAAATCATCCAACAACTTCGATGGTTTCAGTAAGTGTGACAGCGGCAGAAACACCATCACTGACGCAAACGACCCTATCACTAGCAGTAGCTGGAGATGACGACCACGCTGACACCAGCTACTGGCCCCATGCTCTATTTTACCACAGACGGCACCCACATCACCATCGGCGACAGTAGCGCCAACGTTACAGTAACACGGGGGGCAACAGCAACAGATCCAGGTCCGGAGCCAATCGAAGATGGACTAGTAATGTGAGCACAACCAACACCCAAGCTTGGAGACATATCAGATCAGCCGGGACAACCTTGAAACGGTGCCTGTAAAAGCACAGTTTCGCATTCAGGATTCTGGAAACACGATTCATCACATCCCTGACCAGTCATGTATGGCCCCTCAAAGATGTACGTATCCAATATGATATCGAGTGACGTATCTTAGAGCGGCCGGGACCTTACATTGCAAATACAGCAAACATTGTATAGCTGAGCGAGCAACGATACTCAAGACTTTCTGAAACCTGAATCACTGAACACTCACCAGGAATTTTCCTTCTTTACGCCCATTTCAAATGCTACCTGCTGCAAGTAGAGGTTTCTCTGTTATCCGATTAGATTAGCAAGGGTCATTACGATCTAAAAGCAACCCAGGATATAAATCCCCTTTTCCCACTCTATTGATACAGTTATCTTGTCTAAAGGAGATAACTCGTCCTCGCTGATCCCAGAGTAGGTATTCTTTAGTGACTTACTGACAAAATGACCGTAACAAATTCCTGCCTCCTAGTGGGGAAGAATTACATTTGTCTTCAGGTTTAGAATCTGACGAGACGTCCAGAGGGCTAAACGCTTTGCAGATGCGAAACCATTGGTCACGCTATGACAGTGACTGGACATATACTTAACTGCATTTACACATACATTACTGCTCTATAATAGAGAGAAAGCTTCTGTTTTGGATAAATGATCCACTGGTGATTTGACTGCTAACTCCAATATAACATAATATTATATAACACTAGCAGTATAGCCCGGAATTGGCCGGAATTAAGTTAGGATTATTAAGCTATGAAAGCGCTTTCTTTCAAACCAAACTAAGTAACGCCGACGTCAAAGTTCAACGAAATCCATTGAAATTGGTAAATGTTTGGCTGAAAATTGGTTGCAGACAATTTGATTTGAAAATCCCATAAGCAATCGGTTTATCGAATTTTCCACTCATCGATTGTTTTTTTTTTTTTTAGAACTTAAAGCATTCAAAGATTCCATGATTCGGAAGTAACGCTGGCATCACGTTTGAACAAAATACATCAACATTGGTAAAAGTTATGGTTGAAAATGGGGTGTAGCCAATTTTAGTGAGAAACACTTTGAGGAATCGGTTTATCGATTTTTCATCTTAATTGAATGGATAACCCCATAAGGAATCAGTTTATTGAGTTTTCACCTGAAATAGAACTTAACCGAACACAACATTGGTGATTCAAAAAATCTATATTTATACTTTGAAGTTGATTTCCACACCCAACCCAGGTCTGCAGAATCAGTGCTGCGACGGGAACGCATGGGTTGGGAGTTTGACTGGCAGAGGTGATCAGGTTGCACATGCTTTCCTTTTCAAAACCACCTCCCGCATTGTCTAACCTCCTTGGGCCATGGGTTGGGAGTCCTTTCAGCAATTAAAATAGAACGCCCAAAAGGGCTTCCGATCCTCTGTGTCAGAAGAGGTTATATTCGGATCACAACTAAGCCTTAACATAAGCCTAAGCTAACTTACCGAAAGGGGGTTCAGGAACCTCTGAAAGGCAGCGACTAATCCCGATCTAGACCTACCCACTCCTAAGAGTACTATCGGTCAAGATATTCATTGGAGAAGGTTGTCTCGAAGATCAGCATCGAAGATCTACATTGGAGAAGGTTGCATCGAAGGTTTGCAACCTTTTATAAATATATAACAATAAGAAAATGCAGGGTAATAAGTGGTATTCATCAACTTGCAGACATTGTATTGTGTCAATTTATTTGTTTATTTGCAAGTTAATGAATACCCCGCTATTCCCCACCATTTTCTTCTTGCTATATAACTGTCGTCTGCATTTCTAATGACCAGTCAATGAGGGAATTGTAATGCCTATGATCTGCTTCCTTTGATGTGGTCTCCACCTCTGCTAGTTGGAAGTGATACAATTTCTCAAATGAGAGGCATAGCCCTAATATAGGACAGAATATATATAAAATGCACTAAAGTAAGACAGGCACAATGATGTGATGTTAACAGTATAGCATATTATCTCTCACCCAAAAAAGGAAACATAAACAGTGGAGGCAAAGCTGCAAGTCTTATTATTCCGTCTAACCAGGTATTTTTCTTCTTTTCTGTATCCCGCAGGTAACACATTTTTGAACTTCCAGTTGCGCAAGTGGTCTGTTTCTAACTTTTATTTGCAAGTGTCTACACCTATTGCTTCAGTTTCTGTTTTTCGGTTGAAATAAACAGTAATCGTCGAGTTCGATGGGGGCTGTATTGGTTGCAAAGTCTGAGCTTCAGATCTCAATATATATTATTTCTTGGCAAATATATAGAATGCAGCTTGTGTGACTTGGTGGTATGCAGCATCGGCATTCGATTAGTCAAGTTTTAAAATGTAGATTCTCTTTACCAGATGTTTTTTTTCCTTTTATTTTAAATGTACAGTCACAGATACATACGAGACGTTTATCTCTTTACAAGCGACGATATTTTAATGATTATTCACTATAGCATCGGTTTATATTAATGTGTTTAATCCACATAATTTGACCTGGATACTATTCGTACATATAATACATATGTGTACATACATACGTACATACATGCATACATACACACATGCATATATATTTGTATATATTCTTTCTTTCCCTTAGCGTCTGCTACTACTTTACATGTACCACATCTTCGCGTTGTTGTTTTTTGTTTGTTCTTCCGTTTTGGATTTACTAAACATGTATATATATATATATATATATATATATATAACCTATTTCTTCGTAGACTGAATTGAATAATGATCAGACTTAATCGATATTGGAACCTTATTGGGTTCAAATTTGAGGTCTCTAAATCAATTTGGCCAATCTCTGAGAAACAAGCAGCCAATTTGTTTTTATACTCAAGAAATTCAATAGCTACTAATTTGCATACTGTAAGTGTTTAACACTATTTAATACCAGTGGCCTTTCAGCGGAATATATATATCTATATATTTATATGTGTGTGCGTGTGTTTTGAGAGAAAGCGAGAGAGGGGGGAGAAACGAAAGCAAAAACGTATTACACACCGCTGGAATCCTCCTTTTCAATCTATGTACGTCATAATAAATATTTGATTTAGCCAGAGGAATAAAAAATTAACAACCGTTTAAACATTTACTGCATCTGACGCTCTTGCTATACACACAACTTATACACAATCACACATACCTAATGCACATGTGTATATGTATAATTGTGTATTTGTATGTTCCAGAGTCTGCATAGGCTAACGTGTTGTTATGCATCTACGAATCTATCCATAAATGGTGAATTTTGTGCTTGAAATAAACTATGTTAAAAAGAAAAAAAGAAGTAGATGCAATTTAATTTTATACATTGAAACACTTTCATACACATTATGACGAATACAGCTGGCTAAAAGCATACAGTCTTTCATATTTGCCATTAATAACCTGCTGTTGTGTCAATTGCTACTACGTTTATCTTTTACAGTTTCAGCCCGCCAATAATATCATCACTAAATTCACAATAAACTTGTACCACATGAAGATTGCAAGCTGCAAGTGAATCCTATATATCTGAAAAGGAATAAATATTGATTCGGTGGATTAACTTCAGATTCTTTTATTGATATAAGTTTCACTTATGCGATGGTTTGCTTTGCTAGAAATAGTAATCAAATCCCAGTTAATTCAAACACTATCGTTATAAAACAGCGAATACATTAGGACATTTTTCAACATCAAAAAATTGAAAGAACAAATGCGATGATAGTCGAAATAACGCTGATCTTATAGTTCGTCGATCGTTGTTGAGGTGGGGTTAAAGAAAAGCGACCGACATAACTGAAAAATAACCACACATACTCAACTTCTTTGTATGGTAAGGAAGTTCCATAAGAATGTATTAGACAAAAATATGTCATTTGCTGCCATCGTATTCTGCAATTTCCGACTCCAACGGTAATTACAACACAGTTATTTTAGCTATTTTGATTAAATAACAATACATTTTCCTGCTTACTTACTAGACCTTATGTTGATATAAATACGAAATCCTAAGCGAGATCGTAATTCAATAATAGTACAGTTTCGAGTTTCAAGTATATTTTTTGCAATTCTCATTGATGTTATTCTTAAATCACACAAACCAACTGGACATAAAATAAATATCAAGTAATTGATGCTGGAAGAGCAACCAAAACAATTTCATGGATACTTGTCGAAGTCATCACCAACGAAATCATCTCAAAATGTATGTTCAATATTTGGAAAATATTTATTTTAACTAATGTAATCGTTCAACCATATATGTTTAATCATATCCATCAGCGGTTGAACAATGCTATTGATTTAGAATAACCATGGAATACGTTTGATAAGATTCATGCTTTTCTCATGCAATGTTAGTGAAGTAAATGGGAAAATGATTATAGGAATATCGGATGTGATATTGAGGCTTTCAGATTCACCGAAATGATACTATTTGTAACAGAGTAATACATACATATTTGTAAGCACCTAAATTTAAAGTGAAGTGATAAATATAGTAAACGGGTCGCAAATATGCTTTCATAAAAGATAAGAAACAATTTTCACTAGCATCAAAACCAATAGACCCTAGGATCTTTACCCACATCGAAAGTGATAAAACAAAATTGTCTCAAAGCAATTTGGTCTAACGTCCTTTGCTAATTCTGTTATTAATATTAGGTACAGTTTAAAATTTGGGGCAAACATATTTTTATTCAGGTATAAGATTGTGTATATCACTATGTATGTATGTATGTATGTATGTATGTATGTATGTACGTATGTATGTATGGATGGATGTATGTATGTGCGTACGTACTTATGCATGTATGTATGTTTGTATGTATATGTGAGGATTTGTATGTTTTGCTTCATGTATGTATTGTCATGTATATAGTTGCATCTCTAGACATGCTCGTGTATATGTATTTATTTCATTATTCAGTTTTACTTCAAGATTTCTTGCCCATAGAGAGCAGGCTTCTGCCTTAAATCTAAGTCTCGTTCATGAGAATTTCAACATCAACAGTTTTCTATGTATGTATGTATGTATGTATGTATGTATGTATGTATGTATGTATGTGTGAGGATTTGTATGTTTTGTCTTATGTATGCAAGCTCATACATATATTTGCATATCTGGACATGCTCATATATACTTAAATAATAACTTCTGAAATGTTTTACAGATTTTTACACTTCCATTGATGGGTTGGATCTATAGGCTCCGAATCAGCTTTCACCTTTCTAGCTTTGAGATTCCCTTTTTCCCACCTTCTTGTACTTTTGTAGTGATGCTATTACTTTCACAATGGTCATGGAGGAGGAGTTTTAAACATGCTGTATACATAAAGTTCTGGCATGCAATCGGCTGTTAGTTTTTTGCTGTGTGCGTGGTTCTGCATTTGAGGATCATTTTTGTCTCTGCCAGAGCGTACCAGTGTGATGAGCTACTGTTCACATTGAGAGCTTGCTTGCACAGGTTGATATGGTATGATCGGTAGATGGTTCGCTTCTTGTACCAGTATCCAACAGTCATGTCTCTTGCAGGTGATTCTTCCATCTTGAAGTTTCTGGATTACAGCCATAAGTGTATTACCATCAATGGTGTATGTCTTGGGTGTAATGCAGGGCTAATGACTTTTCTAATTTCTTCCAGCCACTGACCATCTATCACTTCACTCGAAATATTTCTTCAGAAGGTGTCTATGTCTTCTTTTAAAGGAGCTTCAATGGTGTTCTCTACTTCTCCTTTCATATCTCTGTACACAGTTGTCTGATTCCGGTAAAAATGCTTCGCTTATTGTTTTTCTCTCGGTTATTCTCTTCTGATGTGAGACTTTCTCACTAACAGTTTTTAGCTCCTTGAAAGTAATGAGTTTGAAATTGAATGTCCTCTTTTTGCTATCTCCAAACATCACTTCTATCTCCTTCTTCACTTTTTGTTGGTGACACGTATAGTGATTTGTTTCTTTGCAAGCGATAAACATCATCAAATGCCTGACAATCTTCTGTAAAACATCCACTTTTTCTATGTCTCCAATACCCATGGTGGCATGTTCTTCGTTGTTTTGATTTTGCTTACTTCTTGAACGTAGTTTATGTAGTTTGTTCCAGTAGTAGACTCTTTTAAACAGTCCTCTGCAATTTTTTTAACAGCTTTTAATACCGTTTCTGGTGGGATTTGTCTTACTTCGGTAGAGAATATTCTCCATAAAAGCGAGTACTTCAATTTTTTTTTCTTGAAATATCTTAGAGACTATTTATCGAAATAACTTTGAAGCCGCAACTATCAACCCTGTTAAATAACTGGCAAATTTTCATATGAATTAACTGAATTATTCAGGATCGTATTGATTTTCGACTGAAACTTGAATGTACCATGCAGAGAGTTACTGCAATCAACAGAGCTGAGGAACTGGACGAAAACAAAAACAGGTAAATATATTTCTGTCTAGCTCTAGTTATAGAAGAAACTACAAAACTCATTTTTCTTGGAGTTACGAATTGAACACTAATTAATTTAACTGTCATAGAAGGGTGAAACAATATAAACGTACATATGTATGCACATATTTTAACAGACGTTTGCCATAGGGTACAATGCATCCCTATGCACGCTTGACCTGCTAAATATAGCCTCAAAAACAAGACACATTCTTTCATAACATGAGATGCATTTACTACTGGAAAGCTAAGTACACTTCGACTGGGACATTATAAGACAAACTTGGTAATTTTGTATGAAATCGTTTTCATTATGTCATTATTTGTATTGTATCAAGTTCTCGCTAAGCCACACTGTCTGCAAATGAAAATCCCTTTCATTATTTTATGCACTAGTTTCGCTTCCTTTTTATCAGACACATTTCCAACGCTTAAAAGTACATTATTTTGATTTATTTCATATCATTTCTTTTCCATGGTATACTGCTTTTACTTCACTCATCACACTTGGCGTTTTCACACATTAAAATCATACAGCTTTCTATATTCAGACAAAATTATAAACATTGTAGGGAGCATCTAGCTTTTATGAAATCAACGCGGATTACCTGGCATGATAAGATACTCCAATATGGGAGACCTAACGTGGTTGGGGGTAAAATACGTATGTCAAGTATTCTTTGCTTAAGTGAGAGGGATATGAGTTATACGACATTGTCAACCGATTAGTCACCCAGATAAGGAAAAATGTTCATCTAGATAATAGTGACAAGACATTGCCAATGAAAATAATTAATATTGTATTCGTGTGGCCTCAAGTCAATCTTCCTTGCATAAATGTGATTTGATCGTCATTTAAGATTTGACCACGCCATATTTTCTGTTTACCTAGGACTGTAGTGTACGGGTTATCTTCCGTTCAGGCCAGCAAGTTTTAATTTGAGGGAAACACGATTGTTAACTCTATTAGAGGCTCACTTTGTGTTTCTTTAAGACATAAATGAGATGTATAATTGTAACGGAAAATGTTATGTCGTCTGTGAATAACAACATTAGGCAAGTGGGTTAAGTCGTGTTATTAAACTTACTGAAACTGTATCATCTGCACTGCGTAGTTTACTGGGAATATATTCTCCATTCGCTTTACGTTGCTACCAATGTTTCTAACGAAATAAAACACAAAATTCAAAAGGAACTTGTAATATACAATTATATAGGAGAACATGTAGGACATTTACTTTATCAGATTTTCCAATGAAATGCTAATTCCTTCTACACGAGTTTCACCATGGGTCCTATATTTTCTTAGTCGACAATAGTATTCTGATCGAGCTTGAACTAACTGGCAGCTGTTAACAGACTTGAATATTATGCATGAGACTAATAACACAAAATATAATGTAGAAAAGTAAATTGAAATCAAAATACAACGTGCAAAACAACGCAAACTTATCGAACAGTCATACTATAATCTCCTTAAGTATGAAACGAAACAATAAAACCTGAAACAGGATTTATATTTCCGTCTTCCAGCTGAGTATCACAAGTATAACATGATTCCTTAATGTATTGGCTCGAGGCACAACTATAATATATAGTGAACAATCGCGATTGTTATTTGTAAAATAGATGCAATTTGTTTATCAGAAAGGATGTAAACAAGATTGTTGTTTATTGAATTGGAGACAACATTACTGTATGAATACATGCTGGGATAATTACACAAGTAATGACTGAGCTGTCACCAGAGTTGGTAAGAAACATTAGAAACATACATTTTAGGGCAATAAATTTACTTTCTAATCTCAAAATGGAAAGGAGTTCAAGTCGTTTATAGCACACACACACATATTCTTAAATATAGACTATTTTTTTAAAGTGTATTGCAAAATATAATGTGTGTACGTGCGCAAGGTTGCTTAATACAAGAGGTAAAATATATGTAATGCTGGGAAAGCGTAGTTTGAATATAGAGCGAGTAAATTTGTTTTTGTTATTATTATTATTGTTGGTGTTATACTACTACTACTACTACTACTACTACTACTACTACTACTACTACTACTGCTGCTGCTGATGCTGCTACCGCTGCTGCCGCTGCTTCTGCTACTACTATTATTGTTGTTGTTTTTCTTGTAATTGCTAGTATTATTTCAAATGACACTGGCGTAAATTATATGGAGCCCAGTATACCAATCATGACTACTCGTCTGATAAGGGTACACCAAGCACATGCATCACAGCCGTTTGTGCGCGACATATTGATCTCAAATCAAGATAAACAGTGTATGACCTTGCAGGTGGGGCTCAGTCAGAATTTTCTTCAGGACGAGTAGCCCATCCCGTTCAAAGGATCCTTGAATAAAGGTTGTTTGAGGATGTCGAACGAAATACCCATATTTCCAAAGGTGAATTATCGAAACTCCAAAGAATTCCTCTCAACCCATGACTATGATGCTCCCCCACTACTCCTACTCGTGATCAGAGATGCACATATCGTCAGCCACTAACGGACATGCCCAACAGGTTTAGATCAAGCAAGTCACAAGCAAATCTGTGGTATTGTGCAGAATATTTACTGTAGCACATATATTATACCAAGACAAAGCTTGATGGTTTTTATGGTGGCATCAAGTCAAGTATGGTTTTCATATATTTTTTCCTTAATTTTTGGATTTTTGTAGGTCTGACAGTCTTGTTAAACTTAAGGTTTTTAAAATATTCTATGTCAGACCTAAATAGCTTAATTTGGTGTTGAATATGTTCTTGCCAAGAACACTTTTTGTTTGAATGTTGTCGTTTTCTAATCTTTTCCCCACATAGAATAGTTTAGAGTTTTGTGGATGCATAATACTGGTGGCTGAGATCTGTGATCATTAGCATTAACTGAAATTATATCTTTAAGTGCAAGGCGGATTTTACCAATTATTTTAAGCTTTTAGTTAGAAATGCGAATTTTTGGGAGAGTATCGCCTTCATTCACACTGGTTTGTTTAATTTTCAACCATTCAATCACCATTTGATTTTTTTAGATCATCTACTTTTGTTGGGTCAATTTCTGTGTGACTTTCTTCATCTATTTGATTTTCTTCGGCCTCAGTGTTTATGGTTGCTACAAAGAGTATTTCACTTTGCCTGTCAATTACATCAACTCTTTGAATCATTACTGCATTTTCATCAGCCTTGGGCTAGTCTGAGATTATTTCCACGGTAGTATCTTATTTAGCTGCAGCTTCGTTCCTTTTATCACTTACTTCTTGTTTAATTTGGTCAATCTCTATTTCAGTTAGTAATGTTTCTTCTCACGTAGGCAAGTTTGTTACTGTCTATGTAGAGTCTTCAAGGTGTTTTTGTCTCCAGTTTAAGGAGGTTTGTACAGTATTAGATTTATTTGTTGGGAAATATATGGTATGGTAGAAGGCAGTAAGAACTTCTTTATTATCTTCCATAGACCATTCCTCATTCTTTTGCTTTTGGTTATTTTATGACGAGCATGGATGTCCACCTTTTGTAATATTCCTGTTGTGCCGTACTCCTAGTTCCTGCGTGTCGGGAAGATTTGAACCAATAGCTGATTTTTCGACTCGAATCTTGTTCAACATTAGAGTACGTTGGCATTTGTAATCCGATCGATGACCATTCCGGTTTGTATTTTGCTTTGTTAACAGTGAGGCATGACGAGCTTCGACGTTGACATTAGGGGATGGGTCTGTCAACTGTATGAGACAACACCGTCGGCGAGTTCTCTGCATGTAAACATTGCTCGTAACGTAGCTTCTTAGGGCTGTATTCGTCTGTGTTTTTTTGTTGATAGATTTATCTCCAAGCATAGTCTTTATGTAGTGTTTTTAGCTTTACGGATGGAGTTGTATGTGTAGTCCTATGGGTATCAAAATGTATATTTTATTGTGTAGACATTCGAGTGTGAATGCCTAATTACTCAATTTATGTACTTACTATTTTGTTCCATTTCTATTTAATAATGTGTAAACTTTCCGGTATTGATTGCGTGTGTGTGTTTCGTACATGTTTTACTGAGACATCGTGCGTTGGAGAAACTGAACGTTGTATGGCAGTAAAATTTCGTCTTTCTTTTTATTATTATTTTCGGTAAAAGACCGCTTCCTTCAAGTCTTCCACAGGAACATTTGTCTAATTCTATCAATGTTACTGGATTAGATTTGTTTTTGAATGGCGGGCCCGGTGCAGCACATCCATGTCATTCAGCTATTATTATTATTGTTATTATTATTATTATTATTATTATTATTATTATTATTATTATTATTATTCAGTAGTTTTATTTTTAAAACGTGCTTTCACTTCACTACCGAGCGCAGCTCTGTGCGCCTTGGGTATGTGCTGTGGTTTGCTGTGGTGCTCTTATGTTTACTGTATTGAAAGTGTTTTGCGTAGAATGTGTGCAGTACCCAGTAGTGCAATTTTCTGTATGTTATATATATTTGTAAGTCCTGGTGTTTTTGTTATGTATTTGTCTGAATATTTTTTTATTATACCTAAGGCACCTACTACTATTATTATTATTATTATTATTATTATTATTATTATTATTATTATTATTATTATTATTATTATTATTATTATTTTTGTCGTTGTTGCTGTTGTTGCTGCTGTTGTTTTATAGCTTTTGTTGTTTCTTCTTCTTCTTCTTCTTCTTCTTCTTCTTCTTCTTCTTCTTCTTCTTCTTCTTCTTCTTCTTCTTCTTCTTCTTCTTCTTCTTCTTCTTCTTCTTCTTCTTCTTCTTCTTCTTCTTCTTCTTCTTCTTCTTCGTCTTCTTCTTCTTCTTCGTATTTGTTAGGTAGATTGATTTCTTGTTTGTATTTGTCAGCTTCCTTAAATACTGAAAACAGTTTTTTGTTTTGCTCGTGTTTTGTGGCTATTTGTATTAGTTTTCCTTGCTTCTGGAGTAGGTATTTTTGCAGTCCTATGGTGGTTATTTTATAATAGTTTTCTAGCTGTATAAGACCCCTGCCACCTTCTGTGCGTTGTATATATAGCCTTTCTATGTCAGATTTTGGGTGGTGCATCCTATATCCTGTCATTATTTTTTTTGTTTTCCTGTCTATTTTAGATAGTTCATTTAGTGTCCAGTTAAGGATGTTGTAGCTGTAGCTTATAACTGGGACAGCTAAAGTGCTGATACCCATTATTTTGTTTTTAGCATTGAGCTCTGTTTTAGTATTGATCTAACTCGTCTATAGTACTCTTTCTTTATGTTTTCTTTCATTTGTGTATGTTGTATCCTATCTAGTTCATTGACTCCTAAATACTTATATGGTTGGCTTTCGTCTAGTTCTCTTATTTCATCGGCTTTATCTAGTGTTATATTGCTACTTTTAACTAATTTTCCTCTTTTCATGGTTGCTTTGGCACATTTTTCTAATCCGAATTTCATATCTATTTCCTTGGTAAAACCGTGTACTGTCTGTAGTAATGTTTCTAGCTCTCCCTCGTGTTTAGCTTATAATTTTAGGTCATCCATATATAGAAGGTCGCTGACTGTTTTTTCCGTAGCATTTTAACCGCATCCAGTTCTATTTAGCAATTCAGTTAAAGGTGTGAGTGCCAGGCAGAACAGGAGTGGAGAGAGCGTTTCTCCCTGGAATATTCCTATTCGAATGGAGATGGCTTCCGTTTTCACAAGTCCCTCTTTTGTTTGGAGCTGTAGCACTGTCTGCCATTTGTTCATTGAGTGCCTTATGTATTTTATAATAATTGGTACCACCTTGTTTATGGCTAGTGTTTCCAGAATCCACGTGTGGGGAACACTGTCGAAAGCCTTTTGGTAGTCCACCCAGGCCATAATGAGGACTTTCTTCTTTCTGCGGCTGTCTACAGTTATGGCTTTATTGATTAATAATTCATCTTTACAGCCGTATGAGCCCTTGCAGCATCCCTTCTGCTCTTCTGGAAACAGGTTGTTATTTTCCAGGTGCTTACCCAATCTCTGCGATATTATTGCAGTAAAGGCTTTGTAGATCGTAGGGAGACAGGCTATAGGTCTATAGTTTTGTGGTTTCTCCGTTTCCGTGGATTTGGGGATTAAGATGGTTTTCCCTTTCGTGAGCCATTCAGGCATTGTCTCTGGCTCTGCTAGTATGTTGTTAAAGTTTTCTGCCAGCTTTTTATGCATTTCTGGCAGGTGTTTTAACCAGAAATTGGGGATCTTGTCGTGTCCAGGTGTCTTCCTGTTTCTTAGTCTTTGCAGTGTCTGGGTGACCTCTTCAGTTGTTATAGGGGCCCAGAGTTGCTCAGGTGCTAAGTTTGTTGTTTTAATGGTCCTTTTCTGGGGTTGTTGCTTCACCGACCATATTTGTTTCCGGAATTTTTCCAGTTCTTCTGCTGTTGGTGCTGCTGTAAGGTCTATTTCATTTTTACCCAGTTTTTGGTCGAGTTTTTTGGGGTTGGATTTGAACTGTCTGTTTTGTTCAAAGAAACGTTGGCGTTTCTCATACCGGCGGATCCTTTGTGCTTTGGCAAGGATGTCTTGCTTTAGTTTTTCCTTTGCCTCAGGTAAGTCTTTTTCTGTAATGCTGTATTTGTACAGTATTTTTGCTTTCTTCTTTTTACTTAGTTGTGTTGATTGTCTACTAATTTCGTTGAGAATCGATAAATCTTTTCTCTTTTTTTAATTTTGTTCTGGATGTTATTTATCCACAAGTTCTGTTTGGGTGGTAGAACTCCTGTTCGGATGGGTTTGAGTGAGTATCCTGCTTCTTTTGTGGCTGCAGTTGCTGCCGCATATATTATGTCATTTAGCTCAGTGATATTGCCTGTTGTTTCTGTGGTTGTTAGTTCCGTGACGGCCAGGTTTATGCTATTTATTATTGATGTTGCTTTGTCGTCTATTTTGATTTTTGGGAGATATAATCTGTGGTCCATTCTAAGATCTGTGGTTTTCAGTTCTTTGGTTATTCTCATTTTCATAGTATCGAAATTATTAGGTTTCCCTTCGTTATTCCCATGATTTAGATTTGTTTTGCCTTCCTTTTCATTCATATGTGTGTCCGTGGTGTTCTGGATTGGTGCATTTTGTACACTATTATACATCTCTACGGTCTGGGTTTGTTGTTTTTTGTTTACTTCATTTTTGCCGGAAATGTTACGTTTGTCCTTGTGTTTTGCTATCTCAGTGTTTATATTATTATTTGGCATTGCTGTGTGACTACTATCTAGATTTTCCTGATGTATTTTTCCTTTCAATTGTTGTATTTCTATATCTGATATTTTTTTGCTTTTAGAATATATCTTCTTATGTTAGCTAGTTTGTTAGGGTTCATTGGTTTATCGAGGTCTATATTTACATTATTTTTCTTCCATATTTTATATGTATGTGTTGTTGCGTTTTCGTTTTTTTGGGTAGAGCACTGCTGTGAAATAGGCGTGTAGGATCGAAATGTATTCCTCACGTGTCCATTTATGCCGTTTTGGTTTTGTTTGCGGGACATGAGGAACAACGTCCGGCCCTTTATTTTGACGGTCACGTTTTCGTAGGGTACCGGATCGTTCATTTCTGTTGTTAGATTGTTTTGCACGTTCAGATCTTCGTACTTTTTTTCGTAACAAGCTTACAGTACGCACTTCTCGGTTGTTATTCTTGGGTGGAATAATACCGGTGTTATTTAATCGGTTTGTAATTTTTTTATACATGGTGTTTTTTGGGTTCGAAGATGGTCTGAGTTTGATGTAACATGTGTGTTTTCGATCGCTGTGCGGGTAGTGGAGGTATCAAGTTAAAATACATCATTATATTTGGAAAAATATAAATAAATTTCATTGAGTATTATTTACTCGGATATAGTCCAACCCTTT
>NC_142928.1:45087292-45107292 GCF_046866305.1 Octopus bimaculoides
TCCAAACAACGGCTGAATATATCATATAATGTTAGAACTAATTTCACTACGAGTGCTTAAATTGTGGGTTGGATTTTGCTGGATAGATTTTGCACACGGATCATTTATAGTAGTATCAATCAGAGGCTAAGCAAATGTAACCGAGAAATATGCTACACTTCAGTGTTTATATGTTAGCTAATGCTGGCCGTGAACAAGATTTTCTCAATGCAGATTTTATACCATTATGTGTAAGACTACACAGAACTGTTAAAGTTGAGAATACTAAGCTGGCTATTAAGGAAAGCAAAGGATAGATCACATAAATGAGTGCAAATTCTAGTGTAAAGTTTTTTTAATATTATTCTTGTTTGCGACAAAGTGTCATCCGTAAGAGAGCTCGGACAAGAATCGGATTAGTTCACGTTCAGACGATGAAAATAGACATTGTGAACAAAGTGCTATCAGATAAGAATAAGCATCAAAGTAGTTAAAGTGTTATCAGAAATTAATGTTTGCTTCAGATATTTTATAAAACTTCGAAAATATTAGTTACCAATGACTCTAAGATGTAGGTGCTGCTTTTCAAATATGTGACAGCTGTGAATACGTAAAAAATGGAAAGACGTATTTGAAATTTAAAATATGAACCTTTCTAGACAAAATAAAAATAAACAAATAGACATTTATATGAACATTGACACTGAACCATCATCAATCAAATGGATGCTTATTATTTACGTTTTATCCAGACGAAGTAAATCACATGAAATTCACGAGGAGGAGCTTTAAAATTAAAAACCGAGTTAGAAAATCAGATAGCAATAAGTGTATTTTTGACATACAGTTAATGATGGACATAATGAAATATACTTTTAATTCAAATATCATATTAAATATTATTATATCCAATTGCAACGTGGAAAAGATATTGCAGCTATTTGACTTATAAATCATTTACTGAAGTTAATGTGCAGGAAATTGCTAAATAGGGTCTTCTCAGCTGTAGATTCTGTTTCCTTTCAGCATACGTTCTCAAATCAAATCATTTGCCAAATAATTGCAACTCTTAAATACTATATTATACAGGAAAATAAATCGAATTATATAATAATATTTAACCAAACTTTAGATGGCTATATGCTTCTGAAATTACATGCACTGAAATATATAGTAACAAATGTATCAAACAACCACTGAAAAGAATATTAGAGCGATTGCTTAATTTATAAATCATTATACAAATATATAGACACCGTATTGTTTATGATACCAGTTCTATGAATGCAGTGGAACTGCAAGTTTTAGGGCTCAATTGAAAGACATTTGGTCTCTTATAATTAAGAATACATTAGCATAGTAAGGAACTGGATAACATTATTAATATGAGAATAGGATATTTCTTAAGGATCGGAACACACTGAAGTTGCAAATATCATAATAGTAACGAGAAAATTAACGTCAGGCAAAACAAGGTTTTGTATTTTAATCTAAGGAACGTCCTGATGAAAGTAATGAGCCTTACATACTATGCTTCATCAGTTTTAGTTCTCACCGAATAAGGTGGATGTATTTAGAAGATAATGTCTAAATTGGCTGAATTCAGTACGTTGAGTTCCCCAGTTTTCTTTAAGGATAACATTCAAATTTTAATTCAGTATAATTATCAAAACGTCGTTTCGTATGCCTCTTACATATTCTTTCTTCTTTGACGTTTTCTTTATGTTCAAAACGACAACATCCGGCGATATTGTTTTATTTGGGCAGGGCCATTGCACAAACAATAAAAAATTTCCCACTGGTCCAATTTCATTTCTTTATTATCATTTATCAATTAGGTGCTTATATTACCAAATAAGCAATCGATTGCTTGAGTAATCATTCAGTTAATCAACCACATAATCGATTAGGTTTTTCTTCGTTTAATACCTAAACAGTTGAATAATAATTTCGAATAAAAAATGAACCAGTGAGTCAGATTTTTAATGGTGCAATGACCCTCCCCAAATACAATAAATTTTGTTAAACAATCGAGTACACATCAAGAATACAAAAACGAAAAACGTTCAAATATATAATTTAATCTTTGCTTTTAAACGCAATGCTACACATGATTCTACTTTACACTCGAGCATACATACAATACCGGTAGGTATTCAGGCACCTAATTGCTTACCTATGAACCAGTGTCAATATATTTATATATGATTGTGTGCATGCACGCATATATGTACGCATCAATCAATCTATCTATCTATCTATCTATCTATCTATCTATCTATAATTACACTTATATATTTATACATACACACACACACACACACACACACACACACATATATATATATATATATATATATATATATATATATATATATATAAATATATATATATATATATATATATATATATATACACACACATATATATATATATATATATATATATATATATATATATATATATATATATATATATATATATTTATGCATATATATGCATATATATACGTATATATACATATATAAACATATAAATACATATATGTATACATATATTCATACATGTACACCAGGTGATCAAGATGATACAACCATACACACATACATAGATACAAGCATACACACACACATATTTATATTTATATGTGTATGTCCATATATGTGCACGTTCTTAGTTATATATAGTTGGGCTAATGTTGATATTTTTATCTTTTTCATCGGTTTGCGTTAGTTCTTTGAAAGTTTGATCACTTTAAAGTTAACCTCTTGGTAGAAAAGATACTTCGACTCTGAGATATGAAGCGACTGAGACACTACATTTGATTTCCCCAGGTGTGAAATCCTAGACAATAACTTAACTGAACAATTGTGACCTTATTCTCGAAGCAAATTGGATTAGCTGATATTAGACACCGTCTTTGTTTCCTTTAAATTTAGTCATTCGCATAGGAAATCTTTGTGAGATTCAGTGGGAATATTTTCAAGTAATTGTTATATTTTATAATCACCGTGATCAGGTACATTCTCACAGACATATTTTCATTTATATAATGTAAAATGTCTGCAAATGTTATGCTAACTTCGAATGCACCTGTACAGAAATTCAAATATTCTAAAAGTACATCTTCCAAAAAAATATTTAGTGAGGGCGAAGAAATCAGCGATTTATTAAACCGTCAACACTCCCGTATACAAAATCTATGTTTATTTTACAGAAGAAAATACAGAGTATACAAATAATCCTTTGAAATATTTGAAAGTAAGTTTAGAACGGTTCTTTCTATATATAGGTCATTCTTTGAAATAATGCATTTCCAGACCCTTCAAGATTCACTAGCAAATGTTCTAAACAAGTAAGCGATAAGAGTATTTCGCAGGTTGCGCGACATGCGAAAAGTGTTTCATAGTCTTTCATGACAGCAAGTATAGAAAATCTGATTAGCTGCAGTTTTAAAGAGAGCTTCTCTCTATGATCCATAACACAAACTCTTTACATGCACTAATATTTTACTATGATTGTGGTAATCTGTGCTATTGTTGATGTTACGCTTTCATATCCAATCCCGTCGTCGTCGACTTTGCTTTCATCCTTTCGAGTTGATAAAATAAGTATCAGTGAAACATTGATGTCCATCTCTTCCACTTATCAGCTCCCAAAAATTGCTGACTATGTGCCAAAATTTGAAACTAATATTATTATATTTTTCTTTCACTCTCAGGTTCTGGTGGAGCTCCTGAAACTCCTTATTCATATTGTAATTATCATTGCTATTGTTGATAATTTTCTACAAGAAATTTTTAGCTGACATCATGTCGAATACCAAGGAAAAAGAAAAACATTAATATATACATATATATGCATATATATACATACATACATACATATATATATATATATATATATATATATATATATATATATATATATATATATATATATATATATATATATATATATATATATATATATATATATATATATATATATATATATATATATATATATATACACATACATATAAATACATATATTATACATAAATATATACATGCAAAACTAACAGATTGCATTCCACAATTTTACATTGGGATTTTTGGACAAAACAATGTAATTGTTCCAGGGTAAATGGAAGGCGAAAACAACGGCTTCTATCTTGGCATTCACTCGTGGAAAGGTTACATTAAAAAAGTGAGCCAAATTTGAAATCTTTATCTGTTAACACACAATCACAGAAAGCAAAAAATATCAACATTCCAATGGAAAAATAAAACACGAAGAACACTTTTGACGAGAACAAAATCAACTACTACAACAACAATAAACAACATTATGCATAAATTTATCACGTCATGCGTAAACAGGAATTACGGAATCTGTCATTCTTAAATGTTCTTCCAAGCAAGAAACTCTCAACATGGAGCATAATCTTGGAAGATTACAGCCATGGGAACAATTTGTATATAGGATAGGAATATCCGTGAAAAAGCTGCTATAACAGCTCTAAGATAAAGAAAATAACCTACTTGTTTGTTAAAGGTAAATTTGTTTTCCTTACTCAATCAAAGCATTTATTGGAAACAGCCCCAACAGATAATTTTAGAGAAACTGCATTCATTTTGGGAATGAATATGAGAGGGAATGCATATGTTTCATATTTCAAACCTAGGCAGAAGCGCAGGCCCAAATAATATGGGACATACTTTCGCGCAGTTTTTTCATACAGTATTTGTTAAGGAAGAGCACAGCTGTCATATCACGCTCGTGTGCGATGATGTTGAGCCTATGACTAATGACCGAATTCCTGACAAAATATGGGCTAACATTACAGATAAATCATTTTTGCTGTATAGATAGGTCAGATCGTTATGATCATATCATTTATATTCTACTGCAACAACATAAAATAACACATGAACTCCTCTTTGGTAGAGCTTGCTGATGAGAGGAATTAAAAACTCATTATTCGATTTGCTTGATCCAAGTTCAAATCTGTTAGCACTGTAATAATGTTTGTCTAATGAAAGCCTAAAAGTAGTATTATGAGCACAATGAAACATGAAGACTGTGAATCTTGAATCTATACTGGTTTGTTATTTGGAGCTAAAAATATAACCCTAAAACCAACTTTTGAAGCCAGAACTGTTGAAAGAAGGTCACTGAAATAAGAATAACATACAGTATTTATCGAACAAATATTTGTGCCACCTCATTCAGATATGAGGCCAGGAAAGAGACTGTGAAGAAAACTTACTTTCTCGTGAGAAAAATACTCTTTTGTTGTGTAGCAATCAATAGCTATTCGCAAGAAAAAGACATCTCTAATGATAATCATAATTTATATTGAAGCGATATCTGAGATTAGACGTGATTTTGTTATTTGAATACCCGACCACAATAGATCATGAAGTCCCCAAATAGCTTTGCTGTGTCCTTTTCTACCTACGTTTTCGCCATATTATTACAGAACACGCAGAAAACAATTCTGGGGACATTTTCATACCTTCCCTTATATTCTCTTGCAATCAATTTGCTATTATTATTATTATTTTTTTTTTATTATTATTATTATTATTATTATTATTATTATTATTATTATTATTATTATTAGTAGTAGTAGTAGTAGTAGTAGTAGTAGTAGTAGTAGTAGTAGTAGCAGTAATAGTAGTAGTAATGGAGGAGGAGGAGGAGGAGGAGGAGGGGGAGCAGGAGGGACAGAAGTAAGTCGAGCAGGATAAGAGGGGACAGGGGAGCAGCATTGTTGTTGCTGTTTTAAAGGTGGAGAATCTTTAGCAATTCGACCAAAATTCTAAACGGCATATTTCACGAAAGCAAATTCCACCGACGTCTACATTCATTTCATTATTTTGGTGTCACTAAATTGACCATTGATGCCGATGCAATAAGTTAATCATTTTCCTTGTAAAAAAAAATTGTAAATAATGCTATTGATATTTCACTGATAGAAGGACAAAGAAAATTGCTATGATAGTAAATGATAACGATATATAGGTAAAAATGTTTAAAAATGTAAATTTTCTGCCCTTATATCACATTAATATAAAATTATACCTTAAATATTCAGTAGCTGATAATGTCCTTTTATTACGTTGTGTATTGGTATAAATATCATGGACCATACATACACTGCTGTCGTTTCATGAGTAAATATTTAACAAAAGGAAAATATAATCATAAATACATTTTAAATAGTGTTCCACTTATATTTGACTATGTATTTTCTAATGTGCGGATTATTCCCGTATTATAACACAAGATAAACAAGTAAGAAATTCAATATAGCCTTTGGATATTATCTTGAATTAGTTTCTAATATATATGCCAATAGCAACATATAGTTTATTTTGGGTAACTTGAATTCTTACTTTAATTCTTATATATAATGTCAATTTTCTAAAATACATATAATTCTCCAAATTACTTTTCATTGTATGATAAATAAGCAATATGAATACAGTTTTAAAAAAACTCATTCTTATGCTTTCATTTAATATTGTACAATAGGATTGTATTAGACAATGTTAGCACTCGATTTTATTATTGTTAACGCTGTCACCATCATCATCATCATCAACATTCTCCTCCTCCTCACCTTCATCATCACTCTTTCTTTGCTTCTTTTTTTTTCTTCTTTTTTTTCCTTCTTTCTTTTTTTCTATTTTTATTTCCTTCTTTCTTTTTTCCTTCTTTCCTTCCTTCTTTCCTTCCTTCTTTCCTTCTTTCCTTCCTTCTTTCCTTCTTTCCTTCTTTCCTTTTTTTTTCTTCTTATCGTCAAGATTGCCCCGACTCCTTCCTTTGTTAATATTCTGCATTTGAACCACAATCATATATCTAAATCCACAGGAGCGAAATAGATTTTTTTTTAATCTGCAAGCGTGAATAGAGCAATTGTAAATGGCACACTTGGAGTGATATCCCTATTGTAAAACGTGACAAAATTTGAGGGGCTATATGGCTACTTTTCAAGACGAGAAACTGACTATTACTGACTCCATCCGCGTGCAAGTATATTTAATGAAATATGGTATTCCAATCGTTTCAAATGAACAGAGTATCAATAACAGTAGTTTCTTTTCTCTTGCATTTATATGGGATATCAAACAAAATTTTCATGTACTTGATCAATCTTAATTCAACACATTTAACGTTTTGTATTGTAGTCTTATTTTGTAGATTTGTTAAACAACATTATTGTTGTCTACTTGATATTTCATATGCACATATACCTGAAAGTAACCCGCATTTTGTTACCTTTTTAACCACAGTTGCTTACATTGAGCCGGCAAATAGTCAAGCGCCTTATGTTATCGAGCGAGGAATTATGAAATGAACTCGGAAGGAATTAAACGAGGGAGATGAATATTTATAGGTATAAGCCGAAGGACAATATGTCTCATACTAGAGCTGCTTCCACCTCAAGGAGTTGATCTGTATTAGGTATTGCAATTTTAAACACTCCACATTAATCTTTTTAAGAAATTCTCGAATTCTTGTACATGTGCATAAGTGCGTGCGTATGATTATGAGAATAATTCAATAAAATATCCACATGTTGCAATTGAAATAAAGAAAATAAGTAATGCTTTAGAAACGCATATTTTGCTCAGAAAAAGTGTTTTTCCATCAGCATGTGTATTATATGTTAATTGATCGCATCGTACGTTCAAAAAACAACATAAATATATATCCAAAGTCAAACGATCATAAGTCGAGAGCGACTGAGATACACAAAAGAAAGAATAGAGAAGTTAAATGGAGTTCGGCATAAAGAACTGGAAAGCTACTTGAAGATCGCACTAAAATCACCTACACACCAAACAAGCTTTCGTTCCTCTCAAGTTTCCCTTTATTGATTGTAACCCCTTTGCTTTCATGGGACCCGAAGGGCGGAATATTTGACGCTATTCTGTTTTGTGTGATGCATATCGATCCTTCTGTGAAGTTTCGTCAATAAATGAAAACGTTGCTTCATGAGAAATGTACAACATTCCACTTCTTTGTCTCACTCACAGCCCTTCCATGTAAATATAAAAATAGACATATATATATATATATATATATATATATATATATATATATATATATATACGCGTATATTTTCTTACGTACCTAACTTTCAGTCTCTCACTCTCTTTCAATCTCTCTCTCTCTTTCTCTCGATATATATACATATATAAATATATATATATATATATATATATATATATATATATATATATATATATGTGTGTGTGTGTGTGTGTGTGTGTGTGTGTGTGTGTGTGTGTGTGTGTGTGTGTGTGTGTATCGGTGTGGAAGAGTTAGAAGTATCGGTTAAGGTTATCATATTCTTAAATCCCACAAATCCTCCTCGTAATATGTAAACTTTTTTCAGCATTCATACTGCTGTTACGTTCAAACGTCGAGAAAATATGAATTTCAGTAGAAATAATTTACCATCTCCTAAATCTCAGGATTAGCGACATCTACTGCGATTTCATATTCATATCAGTGCATGTAAATCAGCTATTCAGATATATGAGATATTTATTTCTGAAATCAAATTATAAAAATATGATTAGCTCATCTTGGCGCGTAATATTAATAAAGCTCCTAAGATTCAGATTGTCGCATTTTATATCCCAGTCATATAAGATTTTATAACACCGAAAAATATTTATTTCTGTATATGTTATTGCGAACTTCTGTTCGGTAAATCTCATATTTTATACAGCCAACAACATAGAACGTTCATCTCTCTCGTTAGAAATATACGGTTCATAACTAGATGCCAATGGATTCCTCGATAAATGTTTCATCTGAAATGAAACGACACGCTCTGATGCATTGTTGTCTATTATTTGTAATCTCGTTATACATTAACCACTGAATTAACTTTAACTCAGAAGCCTTTAAATAGAAATGCATGATTTAATGATAATTTCGTTTGTTAATGTATTTTACTGAAAAGGTGACAACAAAATAAATATACTTGTGCGGATCAAGCACTGAATTACAAACATATATTGTTTCTGTAACTCTCTTCTTGTATGATTATAAGTAAACATTCTCCAGGCGTTAGTCATTACCTCTACATATGCAAAAATACATATACACTCAATCATACCTATACATATACAAATATAGATATGTGTATATATATATATATATATATATATATATATATATATATATATATATATATATATATATATATATATATACATATATATATATATATATATATCTGTGTGTGTGTGTGTGTGTGTGTGTGTGTGTGTGTGTGTGTGCACGGGCATGTACAAAGAGAAAAAGAAAGGAGAGGGAGTAAAAATGAAAGTGATTGAGAAGATATTTCACATACATCAAAAGTTGTAGGGAAAAGAAATGTACGTGTGTTGCTTTATTATAATTAGTCAGAATTTCAGAATTTACATATCAGATTCTCATATGATATAAGATAACGTTCATAATTTACATATTTAATAGCTTGCGACAGGTAGTCTGGTCACAAATTTTCATTGGGGAATTTACCTGAAACAAACTTCTGACAAATATTTCCATGCCAAAATCGTAGTAACAGTGTTTTTTAAATCAATAGGCCATTATTCATAAGATATCTCAGACTTCTTAAATACTAATAAATTCCGAATGCCTTATTTCTCTACTGTGTTATACACTGCTACTACGTGTTACATTTTTATCCTGTGAAGGAATGGGATTGCATTAATGATAGATGTATGAGATACAACTGAATGTCATAGTGCAGTAATGAATTATTGATCATTCACCCACTTCCTCGTGACATTGCCTTTATCGTCGTGTTGCTACACATATAATTCTGTAGTTATGCATCAGTAATCATATGCGTTGGTTGAGTTCACCAGCCATTGTTTACTAATATGTGTGTCGAAGCATTGCATTCATAAGGTCATGACATCATGAGTAGAAATTAAACATTTCTGAAGAAGAATGCATTTGAATAGATAAAAGATTGATATTTAGATCTAAAGTGAATTTGTCGCATCACAATTTACATTGCCATGACAAATTTACCACCAATTATATGTAATTGCATTTATCACGATCTTATGCAACAATACTGATGTTCTCAATTGTCCTTGAACATGATCTCATAAATATTTAAGTTTATACCTGCAACATTACAAAGCAAATATAATTCTATATTACTGAACAGTTTCATTTCAGCGTTCCAGGTTCTATATACATGCATATCAAAAGCAAGTTGTTTCCAAGTTTCCTATTTCTTGAAAATCACGGAAATAGCATCAGGCTTATGTTATGTCTGAGTACGAGTCAATTAATATATTTAGAAATGAAGTAAAATACTTAAATATATTAAAACAAGAAAACATTGCTGATAATTTCTTCTCGTTGCTTCTCTCAAACACTAAATAATAAACATATTCCACTATTTCTCTGCAAAAAGCATACATACATACATTTACACACAAATAAATGGATAGACAGATACATATTTGCATACATGCATACATACATATATACATACATACATGCATACATACATAAAGAGATAGATAGATAGATACATTCATACATGAATAGATAGATAGTTACATACATACCTACATACATAAATGCTTAAATACATACATACATAAATACATACATACATGCATACATACATACATACATACATACATACATACATACATACATACATACATACATACAGGCAACCGTTCTGGTATCGCACGTGTGTAATTATTGCTGATGTAAAGATGAAATAAGAAATATTGGAATCGTCGAGCTTCAGAGTGCGGTATAACTGTCTACGAATATTTCTACATAATATTTTGGCGTGGCTGTTTGGTAAGTTGTCTTGTACACAACTACATGGTTCTGTGTTCAGTCCAGCTGTGTAGCATATTTGGAATGTAGCTTCTACTATAGTTCCGGGTCGACCAAAGCCTTGTAAGTGGATTTAGTTGGTTTAGATAGATATATATGTGTGTGCATAAATGTGTGTGAGTCTTTGTAGGTGACCCATAGCAGTATTTGACAACTGGCGTTGGTGTTTACGTCTCCGTAACTTAGTAGTTTGGCAAAAAGAACAGATAATACAAGCACCAGACTTTAAAAAACAACTGAGGTCGATTCATTCGACTAAAAATTCAAGACGATGCCCGAGGAAGGCTGCAGTCTGAAACAAGTAAAATATAAAGGATTCTGCAGAATAGTTTTATAATTGATACATATATCTTCACATATCTATATAAACATTGTATTGTAACGTTATACACGGAAATAAATAAGTCAAGTTACGTTTCAAAACAATTCTCGAAAAAAGAAGCACTGCTCAATATGTATGTTTAAATAAAATTGTAGAATTAAAACAACGACTGAAAGGAAAGACTACCCAAGCAGTGGACCAGACTAATTTTGATTCTAACAAAAATTGTCGAAAACTTTAAAGAAGACCATTGCCTGATTTGAAAAACAAATATAAATATCAGTGAATAAATAAAATAATCATGGTTAAACGCATAACTTTCAATCGAATCGTGACTATAATCACTGTATAAAATGGATTTACGATTTTAACAATGACTTATATGAAGCATGTATAAAATCTTATCCCCAAAATTAATTTCGGTTTTATGCAAAGGTTATAAAATTCCTCTAACACCTACACAGAATTAAATTAAATATTTCCCATAAACATTTAGATCAAGAAGCAAAATCAATCATGAGATGTAAATTTAAAAAAATCTAACGGAAACGTCTGATTCAAATCAGGTTGGCAATATAAAGCCAACCACTGAAGGTATTGTTCCTACTTTCATTGACTGACAACGAGAATGATCCGTTTAATCTTGTAATAAACAACGCACCAACAATTTTGCTGAAATCTATAGATATAACGTAGAAACTGAAGATCAGAAGAGAATGGTGGACATTTTAGAAATGTTCTTGGATAGTACGTTTCGACTTGTCCACAAAGTTAATTTGAATGACAGTTCATACATACCAGTGTATGTACAGAACCCAGTAAATTGGAATCAGATGCCGGGCACAAAATAGCAAACAGTACAGAGACATGAAAATAACCAACAAAACTATTAGATGTTTGGTATGTGTCTTGGCTATTACTCTGCAAGTGTATTACAAAAAACTGAATCTATGCAAACGAGAGTCAATCACAAATCCTGAAACATCATTGGCACATAATTAAAAAATACAATTTTATTCTTGAGAAAAAGTATCTCACAGATCGTTGTAGTTATGAAGTGTGACACAAATTCCAAAACGTACCTCCTAAAACTCACAGATGCAATTGTAAATCTAAACTGTAAATATATACAAACAGCAAAGGTTCAATAACTTATCTACCAGGGATTCCAACGGCATGTGTGCATATACACTTGTGTATGTGTGTATATATATATATAAGTTAAAAAAAGAAGGAAAAATACAAAAAAACAGCAACAGAAAACAACAACGTAAGGACGTGATACAGATAGCGTTAGTAGAAGCTTGGGAAAGTAAAGAGTGAGAGTATGACGTTTCGAGCGGAGCTCTTCTTCGGAAACAAGGAAAGTTCAAAGAAGGAAAAATCGGAGGAAGAAAAAATCACCACCGATGTCCACGAGGTTACACACACACACACACACACACACACACACACACATATATGTATATATACTTATATATGTATATGTGCATAAATAAATATGTAACTGAATAACATATATAAGCATGCATATATGCATATATGTGTGTGTGAATATATATTCTTCATCATATATATATATATATATATATATATATATATATATATATATATATATATATATATATATATATACAAATATTATACTAATATACTCTCATGCAGAACTAAACCTTACCAAAAATAAATAAATAAATGAATGTATGATAGGACTCAAAGTATATAAAAAGAAAGGACAAAGAATAAAAAAGGAGAGAACGAAAAGCAAAAAAAAAAAACAGGAAGACATGTTTTGTTTTCTTTATATTTTCTATTTATTATTCTCTATTTGTTCTTCTCTCTTCCTTTTTTTCTTTTCTTCCTTCTTCTACCATCCCTAGAAACCCTCTCAAAACAATAGAGTAAGTAGTAAACAAGCTTTTACCCCCCTTTTTTCACACTCCTTTTTTCACATCCGTCTCCCTATCTGTCTGACTATCAGTCTATCTATCTATCTATCTATCTATCTATCTATCTATCTATCTATCTATCTATCTCTGCATCTGTCTGTCTATCTATCTATCTGCTTATTTATCTTCCATTGTCTCCAAAGCCTCACCCCAAAAAAACAAAAAAAAACAAAACAATGTTCTGTTATAAACAAAACCCCCCAACACACCTGTTTTATATAAATAAGATGTCTGTGTTTTCAAAGAATTATATTTGGCAAGTTCGAAAGACGAACGAAAGCGCTAATATATGTATAAAATAAATAAAAGCTATTCTAAAATTCTGACGACTTTTTTTCAATATTTAATTGTGTACATCACACCTAACACTACACACACACACACACACACACACGCACACACACATACACACACACACACACACACATACACACATACATATATATATATATATATATATATATATATATATATATATATATATATATATATATATATATATATATATATATATATATACTGTTCTCTCTTTTTTTTCAGCACATCACACTCTTTACCACTTCATACTAAAAATATCCGCCTATGGATATAATAATAGATTACTTTATTTTTTCTGTCTCCGATGAAGGGAAGTACTGGATCTTCCCAGAAACAGCTGTAAGACTCTATCCGTAAAATTCTTCAACCTTACCTTTGCTCTCTTTATCTGTTTGTTTTTATATATTTACATATACACACGCTAATACACGACTTATAATACCCAATCCTGTTCATACAACGATTGGGGAAACTAATCGGTATACAGCACTTACTCGGTATTACCTGTATCCTCCGGGGTTTGGTTAAATCCAATACCCTCCACAACCTTATATATATATATATATATATATATATATATATATATATATATATATATATATATATATATATATATATATATATATATACATATATTTAAAATTATGAATATATATTTAAAATTATAACTTCGGGTAAATCTAAACTGTAAATCTATACAAACAGCAAAGGTTCAATAACGTATCTACCAGAGATTCCAAGTCAGTTTATCGAAGCTTCATTGCTAAAGACTCCATTTCTGTAAAAACTAAGGACTAATGGAGATCTGTATGGGAAATGAATGATGAATTCTACAAATAAATTGCATGGCTGATAAAACTAGAGCAGGATTACTACCAGCATGTCCAGCAATAATAATATGAAATAGAAATATTTAAAACGTATAAAATTTCTGTTTTCGTCTGAAGACCTAAAAATCTTAACACAACCTCTACACGCTTACATCTAAATATTTCACATTGGTTTAGAAAGTTCGAAGCAACGACTGACAACTTTGACAATGTCTTGAAATGAAATGAATGGTTCTTAAATATACATATAACACTATTATAAAAATGTCCATATTAAAACGCATATACTAACACACACGTAGACTTGTTTTTAGACGTGAGTGCATGAATGTGTGTGTGTGTGCATCTGTGTGCATTGATTTCTGTGTATTAATTTTTGTACATATTCTGTTATAAGTCTCTTTGTTTAAGCCTCTATGTATAGAGATATCGTATTTTAGTAGCTGGCATATGCATTAGGAATTAGATTTAACCATCATAAACCTATGTTTCTGCACAATTGTACTAACATATCAGAATGTGTCGGTTTTCAACAGACATTTTCACAAAATAAAAGTCAACATAATTCCCATTAATATAATTGTGAATGATCAGTTGTTACAAAAATCCTACAGATCTTGCCTTGTAGGTTATATTAAATTTATCTGATGAGGTTTAAGTGTTCTAAATATCATATGCTCATGCAATTGCCTTTGTTTCCTCTTAATATACAAATTTAGTTTATCATATTTACAAAATAATACGGTTTTAAGAGGCATTTATATAGCCATCAAAGGATTTAGTATATAGGAACTGAATATAAAAAAAAGAAAAGTTATTCCTATTTCAACGTATTCCAAGAAAAGTTATACACAATATTAGTTTCTCAAGTTTCATGTTTACATGAGTGTGTGCGCGTTTATGTGTATGTGCGCGTATAAGAGAGTGTGTGTGTTTGTGTGAGAGAGTATTTGCGTTTAATTGTGTATCGCATGGTATCAATTTTTTTTTATTATAAACATTTTACTTTAAGGTGAACTCAGAAATTCTGAACAAATATCTCGAACGTAATTTGTTCATTTTTTGATATGACGTTACAATAACAATATATGGTATATCAGAAACAATATGTGCTGCAAACTATTGGTTTTAAATGTTTATTCATTTAGCATTTTGCTTAATATACGCTTTCATTTTCCTCTCCAGTAAAAAGTTTATACCTATCTTTAGACACACAGACACACAGACACACAGACACACACACGCACACACACACATACACACACACACACAAACACACACACACACATACATATACACACACACGCACTCACATAATAAAATAAGCGAACAATAACATTCATAATAACAAACAGCAATAGGATGTGCACAACAAAAGTCTTAGTTTCACGTTCACTAGAAGCAGAGAACTGTCGCACTTTCGAGCCTAGCTCTTTGTCAGAAAGAGAAAAGAGAAAAGTGGAAAGAAGCAAAATTACCAACGGCATGTGTGCATTGTTTATATATATTTACATATACACACGCTAATACACAACTTATAATACCCAATCCTGTTCGTACAACGATTGGGGCAAACTAATCGGTATACAGCACTTACTCGGTATTACCTGTATCCACCGGGGTTTGGTTAAATCCAATACCCTCCTCAACCTTATATATATATATATATATATATATATATATATATATATATATATATATATATATATATGTATATATATATATATATATATATATATATATATATATATATATATATATATATATATATATATATATATATATATATATATATATATATATATATATATATATATATATATATATATATATATATATATATATATATATATATATATATATATATATATATATATATATATATATATATATATATATATACATATATTTACAATTATGAATATATATTTAAAATTATAATTTCGGGTATCTAAGAGACACCGCCACGCTGAAAATAGCAGTCAAATCTTTATTCAGTCAAATTAAGGATATTCCACATATTTGTCTCAGTCAATTTAGAAACACAGGAACCAAACTCTTGCAAGCCTTTCAGCAACAGAAAATATACATGGAGAAATGCTTTGCAAAGCAATAGGCGTTGTGTAACTGAAACGAATCCAGAAGCAACCTGCATAACTGAACCAGAGAGCTTATCTAAGTATTGTAAGCAAAGATGAGGATTTCAGTAATTTGCGACAACTTCGGAAATTAATTGTTATGTTTGAAATAACACTTGGCATATTTGCTTCACTTTATGCCACTTTAATACAAGACTAGACGCCTTTGAATATGTAACAAATCATTTCAAGGAGCATGACACAATGTGGAACGCGCTCCAAAGTGTCCGCAAAGATATCATTGATTTGCAATTTCCAGATTGATGATATGTGAAATATGGATTTTAAAATATCAACTGCATTCTTGCAAAAATTCGTAAATTATTAGATTTTAGATAGTCATTAGCTTCATTCATTTGGTTATTGTTTCAACTTAATTTCTCCCGCTACTCAACTGAATCTGGATGCTCTATCTTCAGCAGCATAATATATTCCTAAAATAATAATGCGTAAAAGACTCGAACATAGTATTACAGACAACAGTCGTTAATATAACTGAATAATGTTTCCATATTCCTTAAATCTACCTCGATGCTATTGTAACTACTATTTATTTCTAATTCGTTCTTTCTGTGAGTTACTGAGTGTTTTATAGGCCTTAAGCGCTGCAATGATATATCCCTAGGGTTCCTTATATTTCTATATTTATACTATATATATTTGATAATGGGTGTGCGGTTGAGAACCGTTTTCAAGTGAAATTTATATAAAATTTTCATTTTCAAATTTTTGAGATAAGTACAACAATTTCAGGGCATGGCACAGGGTGATTGCATTGGCCCCAGTGTTAAAATGGTGCTTATCTTATTGACCTGGCATTATGACAGTCAAAGTCGACCTCAACAGAACTTAATTCAGAATATAAAGATGGACGAAATGACGCCATGAATTTGTTCGGTGTGCTAAACACTCTGACTGTTCGCCACTTTATATTTATATAGAATCATTAATTTTGTATGTATTATATGGTCTTAATGTATGAACCTGATAACGTCGTGTGTTCTTACGAAGTACTTCATGCTACATGAAAATTAGTACGTCTTGAAGCGAATTTATAAATCTCTTTTGAGTACGATACTTTCATCATATTATTGTCTTACTATTACAATACATATATATAGAGAGAGGTTTATGGCATATTTTTATACACGACTTCTTTCAATTGATACATACATAGTCAAAGCCATGTCTGACCCGATTTCATCTTGCGGCACCATCTTGAAATTAAACACAAAGAGTGGCTGTATAATCACCGATAGAATATAATATCGCACAGGCATATTCCAAGGAGACAGCCTCTCTGTGATGTTGTTTATACTTTCTATAAACACCTTGTCATTCATGTTAAGGAAGTCTGAAGAATATCTTACTGGTTCTCAAGGAAACAGAAATACCAAAATTACACACTTTTTCTTTGTAGATGAATTAAAACTTTATGTAAAGAATATGCATGCGATGAAGAAGAGCCTTGACTTAGTTACAACATTCTGAAACGATGTAGGTTAGAATTTGATCAGGATAAATGTGGTATGGTTGTGAAAAGGGAGAAAACTATAAACCAGACTAGTAGCATCTCCGTCAATGATATGAAAATATATCTTACAGTGGCACGTCTAACAAAACACATGCCACTAAAGAATATTACAGCCGAATAAAGAAAATTTGACCTCAGAACTCTCTGAATTCAATAAAGCAGTGGCCCACAATGTGTTTTCAGTGCACGTACTCATACCAAAATTTGAGCTGCTTGATTGGACGCTTGATGAGATCCGGGCCATTGATGTGAAACTCCGAAAAATACTAACAAGCACTTATAATTTCCATATTAACAGTGATGTAGACCGCCTCTACCTAAAACGTAAACAAGGTGGCATAGGCTTAGCATCGATTGAAAATGCCTTTGAATATCGCATCATATCTCTTCGGCAACATCTTTTAAACACTAAGCATCGAAGTGAATCATTGACTAAGTTTGCATACCTGATCCTGATAACATCATAAGGCTTAGAAGGCGGCTCCTTAAACAACACACTTTGTCTGATAACCAAGTATAAAAGTCCAAATATGTCACATGACTCCACGGCAAAATATCCTCAGGTGAAAGGATGAGCCTATATGAACTGAAGATTATGCATGGATATGTTAGTAGAAAGCTCCGTGATAATACTAACATCGAACATCAAAACAGTTTATCGTGGACAAATAGCCGGATTATTACCTCCCACTTTGAAAGGTATGCGTTTGCAATTCAGGAACAGGAAATATCAACCAAGTACCTGATGCACAAAAGGAATAGAGATGCGGGAAAAGATGTAAAATGTGACAACAGATGCAAGCTTTGTGGAGTTCACTTTCAAGATATCACACACATCTTAAGCAGTTGTCCTAAAATGTCATCACGGTATTATCTACTGATAAGACATGACGTTGTAGCTAGGACACTCTATAATGAAATCCGTCAGAAGGATAATCTGTAGGATGACAAAGAATTAAAAACCACAATATGTTAGAAACCACAGCCACTTATAATAGGAAGGAATACTGGTGGAATTTACTGGTGAAGACCTCAATAATGATTTGGAATAGAGAAGAGAAACTGTGCACCATTGTGGAAATTAGCTGCCCAATTGATGTTAACATGTAACTGAAGATCAGTGAAAAAGAGAACACTTGAACTATTGAGAAATCTGCAGTTACTCCATCCAGATTCCAAATTCAAGTTTATACCTGTAATTTTTCGGGTCCTGGGATATGTAGCACACTGCCTAAATAACAACCTGGAGAAATTACACTTCTCAAAACCAGAAAGGAGAAAGCTAATTCGATTCGAAGGGTACAGATCCAATCTGTCACTCGAACTATAACATGCCTGTAAAACTTTCCAGAAGTTTATAATTTAAATATATATAAGCATGTCTAGATATGTAACGTTATGCATGAGAATACATATATAAAACGTACAACACTGCACATACATACATACATACATACAAACATACATACTTAAACACATACATACGTACGAACATATATACATACATATATACATACATGCATACATACATACATACATACATACATACATACATGTATACATACATACATACAAAATTACCCTGTTGTTGATGTTGAAATTCCAATGAAGGAACCTTGAATTTAGGTTAGAAATCTTGAAATAAACTGAATAATGTCATACATACATAAATATATACATAGTTACATAGATACATGAATACAAACACACACACACACACAAACACACACACAAACACACACACACACACACACACACACGCACACACACACACAAATATGCTTAATATGAGAATGAGAAACGTTAACATAGACGAATGTAAATTCACGTTGCTGGTGTAAGTTTGCTATTCGTAAAAAAATGTATTTCAGACACAACCACATGGTTTATGTATTTATAATGTATCTCGGAAGCCATCTTATGCTTTGACAATCAGTATATATGACAGTATGGTTTCTTTTCATTAATATTGCGTTGCTATTTGTAAGAACTTGGTTACTTGTAGATGCGCTTTGTTTTCGACTTGTGCGATACTGA